>NC_085138.1:300794277-301012854 GCF_035046485.1 Aedes albopictus
AGGTGTTCCATGGTAACGGGCTGCCACAGCAACCCACGATTTGGTTCACGATCAATAGCACCTACTAGGATCCTGTCGATTACGATGAGGAACAGTAGCGATGATAGGTACAGCCTTGCCATACTCCAGCAATGACCCGGATGGGATCGGACAAGACACCGTTGTGCAGTACTCTGCGTGAAAATGCCCTGTACTGTGTTTCAATGAGGCAAATGATTTTCTCAGGGACACCCTTGCGCCTGAGTGCTCCCCACATGTGTTTATGATTGAGACGGTCTAAAGTTTTTTCGTAATAAATGAATACCAGGTAGCGAGATTTTTGAAATTCCTTGATTTGGTCCAAGATGATACGGAGCGTGACAATATGGTCCACACAGGATCATCCTGCACGGTATCCTGCTGGCCATGCCGGCGGAGAGTTGTATCAATCTTCTCCTGTATCCGGTTAAGGCTTACTTTGCAGAGGACTTTGAGAACGATACACAGTAACATGATGCCCCGCCAATTATCGCAAACAGTCAGGTCACCCTTTTTGGGTACCTTTACTAAGACGCCTTGCATCCAGTCGGCCGGAAATGTCGCGGTTTCACATATGTTGCAGAATAATTGATGCAGTGGTTGTGCGGATACTACGGGGTCAGCTTTGAGCATGCGATCGACCCCTGGGGCTCTCATGCTCTGGGGCTGTTTCTATCTCCTGCACTGATGGAGTTTCGGTGTTGGCACGGGTAATGCGTCGAACCTTTGCTGAGGTGTTGATGGCGTGACCGACACTTGAAAAACGTTTCCAAAGTGCTCGAGCCAGCGTTTCAACCGGTCTGCCGGGTCGGTCAGTAACTGCCCAGACGTGTCTTTTACGGGCATCGTAGCATTCATCTTGGTCCCAATAAGGCGACGTGAGACATCGTAGAGGAGATGGATGTCGCCTGTGTTTGCGGCTTTCTCGCCTTCGTTGGCTAGGGAGTCCGCCCACGCTCTTTTGTTCCGTCTACATGAGCGTTTCATTTCCTTCTCGAGAGCCGAATAGCGCTGACGGGCTACGGCTTTGGCTCCTCGTGCTTTTGCTCGCTCTATCGCGGCTTTGGCGTTCCTTCGCTCTTCGTTCCTTCTCCTGTGATTCACTGCTTTCTTCGGGTGCGTAGCTCACCCAAATTGTTCTCGCCGGTGACGATGAAGGCGTTCTTGATGGCGCACACTGGAGTAACAGGGTCTATTTCATGGCCAAAAAGTTTTAACACGTTTTCATGGTGTATTATGTATGTACTAGCGATGAAATTTTGAATTTAGATATTGAGGAAGCATTTTGGATTATAAATAGCCACATTAATCCACTTAAAGGCTAGAAATGATTTCTTATAACCTCTCTAAGGACAACGTTTATTTTCACCCCCAAAAATCGCTTGAAGCGTCGAACATTTTTATTTGACAACAGAGAATTGAAAAATAATTATATTTCCATGAAAAATAATATTTGGAAACAAGGGCCACCTCGTTTCATAGAAATTCGCCTGGAAGTGTGAGAGAAATTCAATTCTTTTATAAGTGTAGATAACGTATTTATGTATTCAGCAAAGTTGTAAGGAGTGTCGTAATTGGGAAACTTGCTGAACAATTGTTCTATCTTCACAATTTTTTGAGAATATGGGCCGTTAATTTTGAACGGCCCCTTAAACTTAGTTTAAATGTTGTAACTTTTTCTAGATATTTTGGGAATCACATTTTCATTTTGGGGTAACTTTTATAGTGGAAAACACATCAAAACTCAAAAATTAATCATGGAATGAAATTTTAGGAGTTTGAACATGATGATAGAAGCCGTGTGGAATATATAAGTTTGAATTTTTCTATTAAAACATGGTATTTCAACACAACTTTATACATAAAAGTAAGTTCGTGGAGTACTGAGTGAAAAACTCAATGAGTTTAGCTATAAAAAACAATATTTACAATTTTTATCTGAAAATATTTCCTTAACGGTGCATCAACATATGATTACATGCTACAAATAGTGAGCTGTTTATTTGAGTTGTTTTTGATTTCTTTTATAACAAATTTTAAACACAACAGTTCTAGCTACATTAGATTACTATTGCATTGCATACATTTAGGCGTTTATCGGTGTATGGAGATTCCAGGGATGGCAAAAATACTTTTTTCTCTTTTCCGTTCATCGATACCGACAGTAAAATAAAAACAAAACAACGGCAGCACCAATACCATCAGCAGCCGCGCCGTCGGCAGTCAAGCTTGATAGTTTTCGCATCCCCACAAAACTATTTATGAGCAGTCATGCCGAAGCGGGTGATTGCGAAAAATGTCAAATATGTTCAACTGCTAATAACTCACTTGATTTAGTGAATAATTTGTATCTGTTTGCACAAATAGCTAGAACACACTCCTAGCTTTGTGATGCATATAAAGAAGTTTGTCTAGAAGCGGTTTGAAACGCAGAAAAATGCGAAAATGGGAGAGACAGAAATTTTTGTCGTCGTTGTGCTCGAGTACCGGCGCTCTCGCGCTTGGAAACCGTTTCGAGGAAGAAGGCTGCTGGAAAAAAAATGTTATGACATTTATTTTTCGAACAGTTTGAGCTTGGCTGGGCCTGTGATGTTCGTGTGGAAAAATGTCAAATGTACAGCCGGTAATCGTTTTTTTTTCAGTACATTTCTCATCCCTGATGGAGATTTCTGCCCAAATTTACTAAATTAATTCCATTTGACACATTTTGTTAAGAGATAGAAGACCAGATTTGTATTCTGCTATGATCTATCTACCGAGAATAAATGACCATTCATTGAAAAAGTAGTCGAAACAAAGTTGCTTTTCGAAATTGAACCCAAATTGTTACTAAAAACTAGTAAAAAAGGTGTAAATTTAAAAATGTTTTATTTTTTCGTCTGGTACTTTCTGGTACCCGTTCTCTTGCAATTCACAAAGGATATGCCTTATATTTTATTGTAATTTTATCCAGATCGCGGAATGTTGCAGAATCTGAAAACTTTTTGAATGCTGAAAATGGTTCAAAATTGACAAAAAATATGATTTTGAAAACTCTTCTGTAAGAGAGCAAAATAAATGAAACCAGGTTAAGTTTTTTTGTTTAAATGGTACACCCTTATCAGGAGAACAGTGTTACAGACTCAGTTATTTTTTTCAAACTGTCAACATTTCGATAATTGAAGTTTTTCCGATGAGTTATGATGCAAATGAAAAAAAAAACAGTAGAGAAAATCGTCAAATTTCGGCATTTATTCTCTTAAAAAAATATGCATCCCAAAGTATTTTATTGATTGGCACATGATGAAGCATTACTTCATTTATCTTTAAAAAATATTGGACTCTGGAAAACCCTGAAAAAAAATTTCGACTTATGGCCAGAAATTTGGCCCATTTACGCCTGTGTGTGGCGCTCCATTGATCTTCCACGCTCCCACCTTCCGGAACATCCGCAGCACGGTTCTCTAGCTCCTCGACGAAGGATCTTTTCACCTCAGCGTCTTCCTGTCGGCGTATTTTGAACCGGCGCGCGATTTCTCCTCTTGTCAATGGATCTTAGCAATGCGCAGCTGGATCTCACCGATTAGGAGTAGATGATCGGACGCAATGACGGCACTACGTTTGTTCCGCACATCAAGAAGTCTCCATCTCCATTTCCGGCTGATGCAGATGTGGTCGATTAGATTTTCCGTGGCACCATCATGGGAAACCCAAGTCACTTTGTGCACTGGTCGATGGGGAAAGAGCGATCCCCCAATCAACATGTCATTGTTGCCATAAACAAACAGCTCACCGTTCTCGCTCATTTCTCCGAGACCATGGCGTCCCATGACGGGTTCATAGTCCGAGTTTCCGGAACCAATCGTCGTGTTGAAGTCCTCAGTTAGGATCCTGATACCACCTTTTGGAATATTACCCACGACAGCATTCAGTTGACTGTAAAAGTTCTCTTCGTCTTGGCATTGGATCATGGTAAGGTTTCGAACCCGTGTTCTGAATATGGCTAAAATTTTCCTCTCATTAATCGTTTCCTACTTCATGAGCGCATCGTAAGCGTGAGGAAATCAACTCCACGGAGGAGCGTGTTCGCCTCGTAGACCAGAGTATAGCAGAATTCGACCCGACGCCAATCTGTTTTGTTCAAAGTGTTGAATGTGCAATTTTCAACTATGTTTTCAGTAGGGCATTTCGGTCTAGCTTCCCCTATCACCATTTGACAGACGAGCATCGAAATCCAACTCGCGCGCGCGGGATCATCGATGGAGACAGGTAGCCAAAGAAGAACTTACATAATATGATATACATAGCATCAGAGTACATACCGCGCGGCCGCGAGGGCTAGACAGTATACGCATCACTAATGGAACATGTACGAGTTAGACAGTAGGTTAGTGGTAAGCACGAATGTAATCACTGCTCACTGATCACTGATCTTCTCTGTACCACTTTGGAATACTCCGGTGTATTCGCCTTGACGGAGGCTCTCTGAGAGAATTGCGCTGTGCGTGAAATCAATTTTTTTTAACATGGGAAAGGATAGAAGTTGTATTTTCAAATGCTTCTAAAATATTTTAGGGACTTCAGATTGAAAAAAGTGTTAATGTTTTGCAATAATCTTTCAATTAGCTACATTATAACTGGTTTTAGACAAAAGTTTTTAAATCACAATATTATGTCTATAATATAGCGTATCAAAATCTCATTCGATAACATTAAGAACATTTTGCTTGAAAAAAATTCTATAAAGAATTAGAAGCATTTGAAAATGCAGCTCCTATCCTTTCCCATGTTAAAAAAAATTGTTTTCACGCAAGCGCAATTCTCTCAGAGAGCCTCCGTCAAGGCGAATACTGGAGGTGGTTTTAGATTCAGAATAAGAGCAGTGTTAGAATTAACATGCTTGTTTTGGTTTACCAGCGTATCCGAGAGGACAAGAGAGAAGGACATTTTCCTTTCTCTTTATCCATTGGAATCACGCTAATAGGAAAGATTTCCCCAGCGACTTCCACAGCCTTCATGCAATAACACCTGCCCTCAGGTTGGAAAGTTTCCACTGAGTTTGATAAGGAGTTTGACGTCAGGTGGTGAACATTCCCACTGACTGTTAATCCTTAACACGCCCTCAGGTGGTGATTGTTCCCACTGAGTATAAAACTCAACAGGTTATGGGCCCAGGCCACGGTTCGCTGGGAAAACCGTTTTTGAATACTTGATTTTTTTTTCTCAGAACATATTATGGACGGACGGTTGAAGATGGTAATTGTACCCCTATTTAAAGGGGACGAAAAATCTTTTTCCGTTTTGGAGGAAATGGATGGAACAACACTTGAAATACGAAGGACTATTGCACACTCTGGAGAGAGTCCCTCCGGAAGAAGACTTTGCGCAGCCAGCTGCTAACGAGTCAGCAGATAAAGAAACTGCTCGCAAAGCTAAGTTTGAAAAACGCCTAAAAGAAGATGACGCAGCCGTGAACGAATTTTGGATGGCACTGGCCGATGATGCCATGGTGGAAAGCTTGCCAGTACGCAAAAGAAATAATGGATCGCCTCGTCGAGCTGTACCAGAGCCATGGCACGACAGCCATGCTGGGCGTGCGTGCTCGCTTATATACTTTGCGCATGGAAAACTTCGCATCACTGAAGGAACTGTTCGCTCTCCACTCTGAACTGATTCGCCAGTTGGGCAGTATGGAAGAGGCCGTACCACATAAAGAAGTGGTTGACACATTATTAGTGGCTATTCCAAACAAGTTTAAGCACGTGTTGGGAGCACTGTCAGTGATTAGGAAAGAAGAAGTATACCGGATGACAAAGGAGCAGCTCCAGAGAATCTTTCTCGACGCAGAAGAAAACGCAAGTCAAGTCGTCAGCCGATCAGACAAAAGTGTGAACCGAGGAGGAAGCCAACCAGTCGCAACGATGGCCGTCTACTTTGAATGCAACCGGCCTGACCACAAGCAACGCAACTGCTTCGCACGGCGTCGTCGCCTGGCGATGGAACGCAGAATGGGAGCCGTGAACTTGGGGGACAACCACGGTCCAGCTCCACGTGCCGCAGGAGCGGGAGGACGCGGTGGCAACGGCGAAGGACGGAACGAGAGAAATAACGGAAACAACCGCCGGATGGCTGACGGACGTTACCGGAACAACGCCAACGAGAGGGACGCGGTAGCACTGCTCGCAAGGCAAGAGGGGGCCGTTATGGTGCAAATCCCTTTGCTTGTGCAGGACGCAGGGTCTGCAGTGGCCGAAGAGTCAGCCGACGCCGTTCGCTCGACGGGTGCGCGAGATGAACCTCGACAAGATGCCTGTTCCGTTCCCGATCATACTTGATTCGGGGGCAACACGTCACATGGGGCATGGCATTGAGCTGTTTAACCGCCTATGGGACGCCCCGGAGCTACAGGTAGGAACAGCCAATGATGGGTGGGTAAGTGCTGAAGTGTTGCAAAATGGGAGATATCATACTGAGAAACAATAAACGCCAGCGTTTGGAAGTTTACGATGTGCTTTTCATTTCTGACTTGAACGCAAGTATCCTTTCTGTGTCTCAAATTGAAGAAGCAGGTAAGTCGATTCTGTTTCGCAATGGTGGAGTCGAGATCAGAGACAGAGATGGCTTTGTATTAGTAACAGGGAGGAGAGTCAATGGGCTTTATCACCTGGACCTGTATCCGGATAGCGAAAGCGTGTGCTTGGGTAAGGTTTTGGAAAAGCAAAGGTTATGGCACTGTAGGATGGGACACTTGAATGAAGCTTGTTTGTGGAAGAGGGCCAAACAGGGTATGGGTGAGAGGTTGGATCTAGAACCATCAGCTAAGGGCCAAGATCCAATTGTTTGCGAGCCGTGTATCATGCGGAAACAGACTCGGGAAGCATTTGACAAGTCGTTCAAGGTAAAGTCCAATAAACCACTGGAATTGGTCCACTTGGAAGTGTGCGGTCGGATGGCCGAGACCCAAGCAACACACATGTTATATAAAAGTTACGACAGCGCGAGTTTTGGTTGTATAAAAGTTCATTTGACGTTATTTCAACACAATGTTAGAATTACGTAAAATTAACTTCTATATAACCAAAACTTGCGCTGTCGTAACTCTTATATAACATGTGTGTTGCTTGGGGAGTACCTATGATGGGCATGAGTATTTCGTGACATAAGATTATTACACACATTTTGTTATTGTGTACTTGATGAGGTACAAGAGTGAAGTCCTGGATAAATTCAAGAATTTTGAGGCCTTGGCTACTGCCCATGAGCATTTCAAGGTAACGATCAGATAATGGAGGAGAGTATTTCAGTGGAGATTTCTGTAGTTTTTGTGAAGAAAAGGGAATCCAAATGTTGCCGACCTATACTCCCCAGCAGAATGGGGTGAGTGAGAGGATGGATCGGACATTAATGGATAAAGTGAGAACCATGATGCATGAAGGAAATGTTCCAATGTATTTGTGGGGTGAAGCGTTATATACTTCGGTCTTTCTCACTAATCGCAGCGCGACAAATGCGCTGACTGATTCCCGAACTCCCTACAAAATGTGGTTTGGGAACAAACCCGATGTGAGTCGAATAAGAGTGTTTGGATACGCTGCCTACGCACACATCGATAAACATCTTCGCTCGAAACTGGATGGGAAAAGTAAATCATTGATTATGATAGGGTATGCCCCGATGGGGTATCGGCTGTGGGACGATGACGAGAGGAAGGTCGTTGTGTCAAGGGACATAATTATCGAAGAATCGCGACATACCAGTACTGGAATCCGCTGATCCAATCAATGCTTTGGAAATCCTAGCGAATATTGGTGGTAGTGACGATGAAGAGGAATTTGTAGAAGCGGAAGATGATGGGAACGAGAATAATCCAGGACGTGGACGCTTCCTCCGGCATGCCTCATTGTCTAGTTGTGCCAGTTTACTCTGCTGGGCTAGGGTGCATTCCAAGTTTCAATTCTTGTCCGCTGTTTCGCACTAAAAGTCGTTGACGTTGAATCTGTTCGTAATCTTTCATTTTCGGTTTCTGTAACGGTGTCTGGATTAAAGGAACAGTAAGTTGTTGACAGACAAGACGCTGTTTGAGCCACACCTCCTTGGTGAACAGACGCTCCGGTCGTACCTCCTCAATCTAGTTGAAGTCATAAGGACAACAGTGCCCAGACTGCACTACCACCTAAGCACACAACTCTTAGCTGGCGGTCTTTGTCATCGCTTGACCCGTGAAAGCATGAGGTAGGAACTTCTGAAGACCAGAGCTATGTTGGACGCTCGCCGTATCGATTCACCGTTTTGCAGCCTCTAGTAGCAAATTTTCGAGTGTTTGAAATACCAATACCTTAGTCTCCCGACAAGGTTACTACGGTGGTAAAAGCGGCTGTTGCTCTACACAATTGTTTAAGGAAGACATCTCCGATGACATACACTCCAAGCGGTATGATCGATATAGAAAATTTCTTATTAATCGTATGACTTTCGTGAAAAACATAATATTTTACACAAAAATAGTATGTTATATAATCAAGTTTTACTTATAGTAAAATTCAATATGCTGAAAACCTAGCTTAGGATAAAAAAATCTACTCCTTGCGTGCATTAAATTTTTTTACAAGCCCATAGAAATTAAACTGAAACTTGAAAATGTTTTGAAGGCCTTGCAAAAGTTCTACACCACTTCTTTACCCTCTGGCCTGACGTAATATACAATAATACATAGAACTAACCACTTTTCAGATGAAATCATTTGAATTTCAACTAGTGGGGCCATGCTAAAAGGAAGGTTATACCATTTTTACCCCTCCTGACCCAGACGTCCACTGGAATAAAACTGTCCTCGTGGCTCCATTTTTTGATGCTCTCAGCATAATTGAAATTACAACTAATAATGAAGTGAACCTCAAAATTTCATTGAACAATAGATGTTTGCGTCTTTGGCAGTGGTTTGAAATTTTGTTGTAAGCCCCGTAGCCTACGGGGTAATGTAATGTACAGGGGATGGCCAAAATGTTTGGGATAGGAAAATTTTTATCAAAATTCAAAGTGGCGTAACTTTGCGAAAAATGCACCGATTTTAAAAATTAAAAAAGCAATGGACGCGGAGATTCATCTAGTTTTAGGATATTGCTTAAGATTGAGGAACCATGCACGGATACCGGAGATGTTCCGGATTTTCCAAAGGTATGTCAAAAGGGCATTTTTCCGCAGTCCGCCATTTTGTCTGACGTATATTTTTTGATACTTTTATATTTTTATATTTTTATTGGCCAATCACGCAAAAAAATTGAAAATCCATCAAGAATTCGCTGAGATATGGCCATTTCTATAAAAGCGGATCTGGACGCTTGGCCAAATCTCTGATTGATCGAAACCATCTCCATATGGGTATCAAACTCTAAGATTTTACGAGGCGGTGGATACAGGAACATTTTAATTAACCTTAGAAGCATTAGCCTTCTTGTAGTAGATTCCGCTTGAGCCCCGGGGAAGTGGTCAATTTTGAAATTTACCATAACAAAAATCAAGCCAATATGGGACATCACACGTAATAACTACGCATACTTTTATGCAACTCACAAACACTGTAGCAGGTTTAGGAAGCCTCCGGAGAAGTGACCAATCTTTCAACAAACTACAAGTACAATGATAAACTATGCCTATGGAGTCGAGAAAATTTTCTCGACCGGAACGGGATTCGAACCCACCGTCTCCGGATTGGTGATCCATAGCCTTAACCACTAGGCTAACTGGAGACACGAAGAATGATATTCTGACTAAGGTACACCGGGGCAAGTTGAAACGGGTGGGGCAAGATGAAACACGAAGTTTTGATATAGATTTCAACATAATTTGGAAATTTATCCTTCGCTAAAAGATAGTTTGAATCAAAAACTATGTATTATGGTGATCTAACTGTTTATTATCATTAGAAAACATCATGTTAACCTGCTGTTTCATCTTGCCCCACCCGTTTCAACTTGCCCCGGTGTACCTTATTGAATCTAGTCGCAATCATTGCATTATCATGATAATTTCCTTAAATTGGATGAAAACTGTTTGATTTAAAAATCGAGCACTGATTGTAAACAGCTGTTTTTTTTTTGTCTGCCTATTTCATTACGAACACAGCCAGTTGTGAGAGTGTTGCCGTTTCATCAAGAACCATTCGAGGCGTTCCGATGTTGTCCAAATTCGATCGTGGCCGAATCGTCGGAGCCCGGAAATCCGGCGCATCAATTTCGGAAATAAGCAAGTTAGTAGGAGTGTCGCCATCAACAGTTTGTAGGATTATGGCCAAATATCGAGAAGGAAAGTGCTCTCCTAGTAAAAGTACAGGACGGAAACGGATACTGAATAGTCGTCAGCAGCGTTCGCTTAAGCGTACCTATTGTCAAAACAGACAGGAGGATCTCGACAGCAAATGCTACAGCTACTTTGAATAATTCCCTGGAAAACCCAATTTCTAAACGCACAGTCCGAAAGAAGCTTTATAAGATGAATCTTCATGGTCGGGCGGCTATTTCTAAGCCGCTAATAAGACCACAAAATGCCGTTATCAGGAAGCGCAGGTGTAAACAACATGTCGGGTGGACGTCGGACCAATGGAAAAAAGTTGTGTGGTTCGACGAATCCTCGTTCACCCTTTTTCCCACTACTGGCCGTGTTTATGTTTGGCACTCACCAGGAGAAGAATATAAAAAGGAGTGTTTGCTACCAACCGTGAAACACGGTGGCGGGTTGGTAATGGTGTGGGGTGCGATATCCTGGCGGGAGCTTTGGCTAATTATGGCCATTAAAGGCAATATAAAAGCCACCGACTACGAAAAAATCTTGGATGAACAGGTAATGCAAGGGTGAATGATACTTAAATAATTGAATTTCTATGAAATTCTGTTTTTATTTTTAATGTTGGATTAGGTGCTACCCATGATGCATGCAATCTTCCCTGGCGGTATTTTTCAAGATGACAACGCTCCGATTCCGAGGGGGTGGAAGCTCAGGTAAAATATTATCTCCTGGGCGCCCATTAAAAACACCACCCCCGGCGAAGACTGGCGCTCGAGCCTAGCTATTTAGCACTGTAGTTGGAGGAAATGCCAATGCAGAACCCGTAGCTTCCGGGAAGGTAAGCCCAGCTCCCTGGGTTAGTGGGTTGGTGTCAGGCCCTGCGAGCCAGCCGTAAAAAAGACTAGCACCGGAAAATCAACAAGAGAAGAATGCGAACCGATACCAATGGCGACGACCACAGCGACGAAAAGGGACTTGCGATTGGAAGCTCGGTACGTGGAACTGCAGATCTCTCAACTTCATCGGGAGCACCCGCATACTCGCCGATATACTGAAGGACCGCGGGTTCGGAATCGTAGCGCTGCAGGAGGTGTGTTGGACAGGATCTATGGTGCGAACGTTTAGAGGTAATCATACCATCTACCAGAGTTGCGGCAACACACGTGAGCTGGGAACAGCTTTTATAGTGATGGGCGACATGCAGAGGCGCGTGATCGGTTGGTGGCCGATCGACGAAAGAATGTGCAGGTTGAGGATCAAGGGCCGATTCTTCAACATCAGCATAATAAACGTGCACAGCCCTCACTCCGGAAGCACTGATGATCAGGCTTGATAATCCTCCTCGAAATCAAAAGAGTTTTGCAACATGCTCCAGAGCGGTGTTTTGCTTTTGCCTCGTCGCGAGGGAGCGAACGAACCCCAAACAGAGAGGTAATAAAAACTGAGCGAGGAAGAGGGAAACGAAAAAAGAGCCGATGATTATTTCGGGTTTTTGAGTGCGATTTTCGCCTCGAGAGTCTTTCTTTGTATGGGAGTGGAACTCGCGAGAGCTTTTTGAGTGTGAGTGGACGTGAGAAACACAACAAGCAATTATGAGTGTTGGACGAACTCCTCGCTGCGCGGCAAGCTCACGCTCGGTGCTGTTGAGGATTTGTGTTGTGATTTCTGAGTTTTATTTTCACTCCTAAGAAAATCGCCAAAATCGCTTCCTCATTTTCTCGCGAGGGAGTTTCTGTCAAGCCTGCTGATGATGACAAAGACGCATTTTACGCGCAGCTCGAACGCGAGTACGACAGCTGCCCAAACCACGACGTCAAGGTCATCATAGGGGATCTAAACGCTCAGGTAGGCCAGGAGGAGGAATTCAGACCGACAATTGGAAAGTTCAGCGCCCACCAGCTGACGAACGAAAATGGCCTACGCCTCATCGATTTCGCCGCCTCCAAGAACATGGCCATTCGTAGCACCTTCTTCCAGCACAGCCTCCCGTATCGTTACACCTGGAGATCACCACAACAAACGGAATCGCAAATCGACCACGTTCTGATTGATGGACGGCACTTCTCCGACATTATCGACGTCAGGACCTATCGTGGCGCTAATATCGACTCTGATCACTACCTGGTGATGGTTAAACTGCGCCCAAAACTCTCCGTTATTAACAATGTACAGTACCGGCGGCCGCCCCGGTACGATCTAGAGCGACTGAAGCAACCGGATGTCGCCACCGCATACGCGCAGAATCTCGAGGCAGCGTTGCCGGACGAGGGTGTGCTCGATGTGGCCCCTCTAGAGGACTGCTGGAGTACAGTCAAAGCAGCCATCAACAACGCAGCCGAGAGCACTATCGGGTATGTAGAACGGAGTCGACGAAACGATTGGTTCGACGAGGAGTGCAGAGCGATTCTGGAGGAGAAGGATGCAGCGCGGGCGGTAATGCTGCAGCATGGAACCCGACAGAATGTGGAGCGATACAGACAGAAGCGGAAGCAGCAGACCCGTCTCTTCCGGGAGAAAAAGCGCTGCCTGGAAGAAGCGGAGTGCGAGGAAATGGAACTGCTGTGCCGTTCACAGGAAAAACGGAAGTTCTATCAGAAGCTCAACGCATCCCGCAAAGGCTACGTGCCGCAAGCCGAAATCTGCAGGGATAAGGATGGGAGCCTCCTGACGGACAAACGTGAGGTGATCGAAAGGTGGAAGCAGCACTTCGACGAGCACCTGAATGGCGAAGAGAATGTAGGCACGGAGGACCAAGGCAGCGGAGGAAATGACTATGTTGGTGCAGCAGAGGACGGGAACGAACCAACTCCCACGCTGAGGGAAGTTAAGGATGCCATCCACCAGCTCAAAAACAACAAAGCGGCTGGTAAGGACGGTATCGCAGCAGAACTCATCAAGATGGGCCCGGAAAAGTTGGCCACCTGTCTGCACCAGTTAGTAGTCAAGATCTGGGAAACCGAACAGCTACCGGAGGAGTGGAAGGAAGGGATAATCTGTCCCATCCACAAGAAAGGCGACAAGTTAATGTGTGAGAACTTTCGAGCGATCACCATTTTAAACGCCGCCTACAAAGTGCTATCCCAGATCATCTTCCGTCGTCTCTCACCTAAAGTAAATGAGTTCGTGGGAAGTTACCAAGCCGGTTTCATCGACGGCCGGTCGACAACGGACCAGATCTTCACCGTACGGCAAATCCTCCAGAAATGCCGTGAATACCAGGTCCCAACGCATCACCTGTTCATCGACTTCAAAGCGGCATACGACAGTATCGACCGCACAGAGCTATGGAAAATTATGGACGAGAACAGCTTTCCCGGGAAGCTGACTAGACTGATAAGAGCAACGATGGACGGTGTGCAGAACAGCGTAAGGATTTCGGGTGAACTATCCAGTTCATTTGAATCTCGACGGGGACTACGACAAGGTGATGGACTTTCCTGCCTACTATTCAACATCGCCCTGGAAGGTGTTATGCGACGAGCCGGGCTCAACAGCCGGGGTACGATCTTCACGAAATCCAGCCAATTTGTCTGTTTTGCGGATGACATGGATATTATTGCTAGAACATTTGGAACGGTGGCAGAACAGTACACCCGCCTGAAACGTGAAGCAGCAAAGGTCGGACTGGTGGTGAATGCGGCTAAGACAAAGTACATGCTGGTAGGTGGGACTGAGCGAGACAGGACAAGCCTTGGCAGCAATGTTACGATAGACGGGGATACTTTCGAGGTGGTAGAAGAATTCGTCTACCTCGGTTCCTTGCTAACGGCTGACAATAACGTGAGCCGTGAAATACGAAGGCGCATCATCAGTGGAAGTCGTGCCTACTATGGGCTCCAGAAGAAACTGCGGTCAAAAAAGATTCACCCCCGCACCAAATGTACCATGTACATGACGTTAATAAGACCGGTGGTTCTCTACGGACACGAGACATGGACGATGCTCGAGGAGGACCAGCAAGCACTCGGAGTTTTCGAGCGACGGGTGCTAAGGACGATCTTCGGCGGCGTGCAGGAGAACGGTGTGTGGCGGAGAAGGATGAACCACGAGCTCGCTGCACTTTACGGCGAACCCAGCATCCAGAAAGTGGCCAAAGCCGGAAGGATACGATGGGCAGGGCATGTTGCAAGAATGCCGGACAACAACCCTGCAAAGTTGGTGTTTGCTAACCATCCGGTTGGTACAAGAAGGCGTGGAGCGCAGAGAGCACGATGGGCGGACCAGGTGGAGCGTGATCTGGCGAGTGTTGGGCGTGACCGACGTTGGAGAGCTGCAGCTGCAAATCGAGTATTATGGCGGCAAATTGTTGATTCAGTACTATCATGAATTTGATGTTAACTAAATAAATGAAAACGCTCCGATTCACACCGCCAAGGTCAGAAAACGTGGTACGAAAATAATGGAGCTGATTTGAGCATCTGGTATGGCCTGCACAATCGCCGGATTTGAATATCATTAAACCGGTATGGTCCACATTGGAAGCAAGAATAAGAAGCGTTTTCCCTCCACCATCATCCCTCAGAGAATTAGAAAGAATCCTAATTGAAGAGTGGCACAAAATACCAACGTCTGTTATCCAATCCCTGTATGAATCAATCCCAAGAAGGATTCAAGCAGTCATTGCTGCAGATGGTGGGCCCACTCCGTATTGATAAAACAAGATTCTTCTGATTGAATGAATTATCGGTAACATATCCGAACATGCTGATGAAATATGTTTAAAATATTAACTTGAATATACATTGAAAATAAAAACAGTTGAATAATAATGAAGCGTTTATGACTGAAAAAATATACTCTATCTTCTCTCCGATATTGTGACAGGATTCAGAGGAACATTGTAATGTCCCTGTATCCAGCGCCTCGCAAAGCCATGAACACTCATTTCGAGATGGTTTCGATCAATCAGAGATTTGGCCAAGCACCCAGAATCACTTTTACAGAAATGGCCATATCTCAGCAAATTCTTGATGGATTTTCAATCTTTTTGCGTGCCAAGGAATGGAATCTAGTTTTTAGAAAAAATATAAAAGTACCGTAATCCGGGGTAACATTGATCAGAATTTTCGATCTTTCTTGAATAATTCTCTTGTTAAAGCAAACGTTACATGTTTTATATTTTCAAAACAAGTACAGGCCCTCTGAGTATGTGTTAAGCTACTCGAAAAAGTATTGTAAAACTTTAAAACATGTTTAAATAGGTTTTTGAATCTAATTTTTGATTTTGTTGATTTGGGGTAACATTGATCATGTCAGTGATCAATGTTCATTTGTGTTGAAAATACCCTTACTTACTAAATTCGGGGTAGCTGATTTCGAATATGTTGGCCAAATTCTTACAAATTATATACTTCCTAAGTTATTTTAGGATTAAAATTCTCTAAACCACGAATAACGCCTGAAAATAGGCAATAGCTTAAGGAATTGATAGCCGACTTTCAATAAATCGTATATTTTACTGAAAAAGAGCATTTTCATAAAAGTTTCGTTTATTAAATCCAACTCTAGGATATCATATTGAAGTAATACAGTGATTTCGAAACTCATATTGTATCTAGTATTCACGCCAAGCATGAATGTTTGACAATGTATCTCATTGCGTTACGAAACACAGTTATGGAAAAATCGATTTATTTTAATGTTTATCTAATTAAATTTTCATTAATTGCATGTCATTTAATAGCTAAATGATAGTAGATTACGATATACCATTCGATAGCAGAAACTGATTCAATGTAAAATGCTTGTTTGAACATTTCCCGAGGTGGGTCCAGCCGATCAATGTTACCCCGCTGATCAATGATACCCCGGATTACGGTATCAAAAAACTAGGAGTGGGTAATGTCTGAGACATAACCGCAATGTTGACGTAGGACAAAGGCTGGAACGACTTTTATATTCTCATAATACAATGTTTGTTGTTATGATAATACAAATAGGTGAACTGATGTGTTGAGTAAAGTTGTTGTGTGATCGATCGCTTTCGCTGAACGCATTCATAACCCAACAATCATTTTTGCTGTATAAGAATAAAACAAATCACTCTTAAGCTAACTTAAGCTCAAGAAGCTGTTATTCAGCTTGTTCGGTTACTTGGGAAGATTTTGACTAGTTCAAGAGTTATTTCGTTTTGAAGAGAAATGATCAATTTACTCTTCTACGAGAGAATTTTCATCGAGCGGATAAAATTATTAGATAATTGAACGGCGTTAGATAGATCCTTTTAATTGAAGATTAACGTGAAACTCTTTCACTAATACGTTGTTTTCATCTGGAAATAACATATTAGTGGCCGACTTCACTATTGCTGAACTACCAAGCTTTCAGTCTGTCGCTTTTAATTACCGAAACATAACTAGCAATTACAGGCGCGTTTTCGGTCATCGGGTTACTTATAAAACAACAGTTTTAATTATAGCCGACGTTTCGAGCGTTTATTCACTCATCTTCAGGGCAAACTACAATTTACATACAAAGTTTGAGTAGTCAAGTCATTTGTTACATAAAACATAAAATTACTCACATTAAAGGTTGTTTTTAGGTCAAGTGGGTTTGAACATGGACAATTTGAACGGTTGACAACATTACACTGAAATTATAATCACACATATAAATTTCGGACCTAATGACTTGATTCATTTTTAATTAACAAAACTTTGAACGGAGCACAAACTTACACAGCTTTCACCAAGGCACATCTAAACAGGTTTGAATCAAAATGTCTGTGAGTGGAGACGTCAAAACGAAACGATGGAAACAGAAAAGACATTAACAGAAACAGAGCATCACAGCGTGCTTTGACGATGTTCTGCTATCTCTCTCCGTGCGTGATTGAGTGCAGAAGACCCGAGTAAACAACACTCAGATTGCTTGTGTCGGTTCTATAGTTAACTGTTTTATTGTCACAAAAAATGTGACACATTTCAAGGATCTGAAGTGCGTTCAAACGATTGTCCTGGTCAAGAATTTTTGTTCCAGGTAAATCGAATTGGTGCTCGCACTCAATCACGTGGACCATCAGCGCCGTCTTTTTGAATTCTTCCTCCCTCTCCGTCGCTCTATTCGGGTCGGAAGATTTCAAATCTGTGTATCGGTTCATGAGAGACCGATGCCCAGAGAGACGGTTTTTCAACTGCTGCGTCGTCAGCCCAATGTATGCACAGTCGCAGTCGGAGCAAGGAATGCGATAAATAACATTTCTTTTCTCCAGCTGCGGCGTTGCATCTTTAAGCTTCGAAAACAACAGTCTGTTGGTTTTGACGCATTTGAAGCCCAATTGAACATTGGGGAAGTTTCTGCTTATAACTTTTGCGAGAGCCGGTGTGAGCATTTCTACATGGTGGAGAGACCGATATACTTTGGGTTCGGGATTTGTATTGCTGTTGCTCTCTTCTGTGTTGGTGTTCTTGTTGATATATCGGTTTATCAACCGATTTATCAATGAACTTGGATAGTTGTTGTTGAGCAAATAATCCCGAACTAATTCCTTCTTCTCATTTTCTGATCTGCACGTCGACAACTTGAACACTCTCCCAATAAAGCCTGTGGCCGTGTTCAGTTTCTGTGTGAGAGGGTGAAATGAAAAATAATTTAAAATGCGTCCCGATGCCACAGGTTTTTTGTACCAATCGGTAACGATTTTCTGCTGCGCTGTGCGTATAAGCAACATGTCCAGGTACGGCAGCTGATTATTATTTTCCATCTCACACGTAAATTGAATATGTGAGTTGAACCCGTTGAGTGCATTTCTCACATATTCAATCTTGTCGATTGGGAGAGCGGTGACCAAATCGTCGACGTACTTCTTTAAAAATGGAATGGGAATGTCGATCCCCCCAAGCACATGATCTAGTAATGTTTCCATTACTAAATCCGCAAGAGCCGGTGACAACGGATTGCCCATTGCCGTTCCTGACTTTTGACGGTAGAAGTTGCTACGGTGGACGAAATAACTGGAGGAGAGATTGAACTTTATAAGCTCTATAAACATTTCTACATTTTTTATCGTTGTGTTTTTCTCGATCAAACTCCAATTATTTCGCACCGCTAATATCACAACGTCCCGTGGAATACACGTAAACAGGCTTACCACATCGAACGAGACCAACACGTAGCCTTGAGGCAGGGTTATATTGTTTATGAATGTGCAAAATTCGTACGAACTTTGCACATTGTATTTGTTGTGGTCGATCGAGCGATGTAGTATGTCTGCAAGATATTTGGACAGATCATATGTCGGGCAATTAATGCACGATAGTATGGGTCTCAAGGGGTTGTCAGGTTTGTGTATTTTCGGGAGCCCATAGATTTTTGGACAGGTCGCGTGGTAGGAGACCAACCTCGCTCTGGTTTGTTGGTCGATCATTTTCTGATCGAAGAGCTTATTCACCAGCTTGTTGTTTTGTGTTTGTATTTTGTTAGTCCAATCCGTGTCGATCCTCTCGTATGTATTCGCATCACTGACAAGTGCCTTCATCTTGTCTTCATAATCGTTTTTCATCATGATAACAGTTTTGTTGCCCTTGTCAGCTGGTACGATGTACACGTCAGGATGATTACGGATGAACCTTTTACTGGTGTTGAGCGCTTCAGTCATGAAATGCTCGACTCGGTTTGAGGTGGTGTTGAAACAACCATTCTTCCTCTTGTTCACGTAGTTTTGTAGGATATTGGTGAACTGGTTGCGGTTGGCCGCTTGAAGAATTGGGTCCGGCTCAAGTTTAAGGATTGATTCCAAATCTGCAATAATCTTGAAATATGGAATTTCTTGATTATTCTCAAATGGCAAGGCAAATTTGGGACCATATCCTAATAGAATTTTTGTGTGGTTGGGAACTTCCACTTCAGTGGTGTTCCGTATCCAAGCATCGTTTTCGGTGAAGGTGATTGTGTTTTCAACTTCAACTCTAGCAAGTAGCCGTTGAATCTTTCTCTCTCTTCTAACCTTTGAAAGGCGATCTTGTTTTTTGGAGAAAGATTCTTGGCATTGGAAAAAAGTGCTGTAGATGTGCGGTGGGCTCACCTGTGTGATTTGGCTAGTGAGGCTAGCTTTGTCTCTTTCCAGCCGCTGCATTTTGTAGAAGCTGTCTTTTATCTCGGTGTTGAGAATCGTGCGCGTGAACAGCTCCATAGCTTTCTCCAGCTTGCCTCTATACGGACTGGAATCCTCTAGCAACGGGTGAGTGCATCGAAAGGTGTTTTGTATGTGCGCAGGCCGTACACCTTGCCGGCGGCATTGTCGTAGGAACTCCTTCCTCGATCTTTGGGCGCACATCTTCTTGACTGTTTGTGCATACTGCTTGAATAGTGTGCGTTGCGATGGTGGAAGACTGTTGTAGAAAGTTGTAGTACTGCTGTTGGTTGACGCCATTGATGATATTGATGGAATAACGACCGTTTGGATGGTAATTAGCAATTACAGGCGCGTTTTCGGTCATCGGGTTACTTATAAAACAACAGTTTTAATTATAGCCGACGTTTCGAGCGTTTATTCACTCATCTTCAGGGCAAACTACAATTTACATACAAAGTTTGAGTAGTCAAGTCATTTGTTACATAAAACATAAAATTACTCACATTAAAGGTTGTTTTTAGGTCAAGTGGGTTTGAACATGGACAATTTGAACGGTTGACAACATTACACTGAAATTATAATCACACATATAAATTTCGGACCTAATGACTTGATTCATTTTTAATTAACAAAACTTTGAACGGAGCACAAACTTACACAGCTTTCACCAAGGCACATCTAAACAGGTTTGAATCAAAATGTCTGTGAGTGGAGACGTCAAAACGAAACGATGGAAACAGAAAAGACATTAACAGAAACAGAGCATCACAGCGTGCTTTGACGATGTTCTGCTATCTCTCTCCGTGCGTGATTGAGTGCAGAAGACCCGAGTAAACAACACTCAGATTGCTTGTGTCGGTTCTATAGTTAACTGTTTTATTGTCACAAAAAATGTGACACATTTCAAGGATCTGAAGTGCGTTCAAACGATTGTCCTGGTCAAGAATTTTTGTTCCAGGTAAATCGAATTGGTGCTCGCACTCAATCACGTGGACCATCAGCGCCGTCTTTTTGAATTCTTCCTCCCTCTCCGTCGCTCTATTCGGGTCGGAAGATTTCAAATCTGTGTATCGGTTCATGAGAGACCGATGCCCAGAGAGACGGTTTTTCAACTGCTGCGTCGTCAGCCCAATGTATGCACAGTCGCAGTCGGAGCAAGGAATGCGATAAATAACATTTCTTTTCTCCAGCTGCGGCGTTGCATCTTTAAGCTTCGAAAACAACAGTCTGTTGGTTTTGACGCATTTGAAGCCCAATTGAACATTGGGGAAGTTTCTGCTTATAACTTTTGCGAGAGCCGGTGTGAGCATTTCTACATGGTGGAGAGACCGATATACTTTGGGTTCGGGATTTGTATTGCTGTTGCTCTCTTCTGTGTTGGTGTTCTTGTTGATATATCGGTTTATCAACCGATTTATCAATGAACTTGGATAGTTGTTGTTGAGCAAATAATCCCGAACTAATTCCTTCTTCTCATTTTCTGATCTGCACGTCGACAACTTGAACACTCTCCCAATAAAGCCTGTGGCCGTGTTCAGTTTCTGTGTGAGAGGGTGAAATGAAAAATAATTTAAAATGCGTCCCGATGCCACAGGTTTTTTGTACCAATCGGTAACGATTTTCTGCTGCGCTGTGCGTATAAGCAACATGTCCAGGTACGGCAGCTGATTATTATTTTCCATCTCACACGTAAATTGAATATGTGAGTTGAACCCGTTGAGTGCATTTCTCACATATTCAATCTTGTCGATTGGGAGAGCGGTGACCAAATCGTCGACGTACTTCTTTAAAAATGGAATGGGAATGTCGATCCCCCCAAGCACATGATCTAGTAATGTTTCCATTACTAAATCCGCAAGAGCCGGTGACAACGGATTGCCCATTGCCGTTCCTGACTTTTGACGGTAGAAGTTGCTACGGTGGACGAAATAACTGGAGGAGAGATTGAACTTTATAAGCTCTATAAACATTTCTACATTTTTTATCGTTGTGTTTTTCTCGATCAAACTCCAATTATTTCGCACCGCTAATATCACAACGTCCCGTGGAATACACGTAAACAGGCTTACCACATCGAACGAGACCAACACGTAGCCTTGAGGCAGGGTTATATTGTTTATGAATGTGCAAAATTCGTACGAACTTTGCACATTGTATTTGTTGTGGTCGATCGAGCGATGTAGTATGTCTGCAAGATATTTGGACAGATCATATGTCGGGCAATTAATGCACGATAGTATGGGTCTCAAGGGGTTGTCAGGTTTGTGTATTTTCGGGAGCCCATAGATTTTTGGACAGGTCGCGTGGTAGGAGACCAACCTCGCTCTGGTTTGTTGGTCGATCATTTTCTGATCGAAGAGCTTATTCACCAGCTTGTTGTTTTGTGTTTGTATTTTGTTAGTCCAATCCGTGTCGATCCTCTCGTATGTATTCGCATCACTGACAAGTGCCTTCATCTTGTCTTCATAATCGTTTTTCATCATGATAACAGTTTTGTTGCCCTTGTCAGCTGGTACGATGTACACGTCAGGATGATTACGGATGAACCTTTTACTGGTGTTGAGCGCTTCAGTCATGAAATGCTCGACTCGGTTTGAGGTGGTGTTGAAACAACCATTCTTCCTCTTGTTCACGTAGTTTTGTAGGATATTGGTGAACTGGTTGCGGTTGGCCGCTTGAAGAATTGGGTCCGGCTCAAGTTTAAGGATTGATTCCAAATCTGCAATAATCTTGAAATATGGAATTTCTTGATTATTCTCAAATGGCAAGGCAAATTTGGGACCATATCCTAATAGAATTTTTGTGTGGTTGGGAACTTCCACTTCAGTGGTGTTCCGTATCCAAGCATCGTTTTCGGTGAAGGTGATTGTGTTTTCAACTTCAACTCTAGCAAGTAGCCGTTGAATCTTTCTCTCTCTTCTAACCTTTGAAAGGCGATCTTGTTTTTTGGAGAAAGATTCTTGGCATTGGAAAAAAGTGCTGTAGATGTGCGGTGGGCTCACCTGTGTGATTTGGCTAGTGAGGCTAGCTTTGTCTCTTTCCAGCCGCTGCATTTTGTAGAAGCTGTCTTTTATCTCGGTGTTGAGAATCGTGCGCGTGAACAGCTCCATAGCTTTCTCCAGCTTGCCTCTATACGGACTGGAATCCTCTAGCAACGGGTGAGTGCATCGAAAGGTGTTTTGTATGTGCGCAGGCCGTACACCTTGCCGGCGGCATTGTCGTAGGAACTCCTTCCTCGATCTTTGGGCGCACATCTTCTTGACTGTTTGTGCATACTGCTTGAATAGTGTGCGTTGCGATGGTGGAAGACTGTTGTAGAAAGTTGTAGTACTGCTGTTGGTTGACGCCATTGATGATATTGATGGAATAACGACCGTTTGGATGGTAATTAGCAATTACAGGCGCGTTTTCGGTCATCGGGTTACTTATAAAACAACAGTTTTAATTATAGCCGACGTTTCGAGCGTTTATTCACTCATCTTCAGGGCAAACTACAATTTACATACAAAGTTTGAGTAGTCAAGTCATTTGTTACATAAAACATAAAATTACTCACATTAAAGGTTGTTTTTAGGTCAAGTGGGTTTGAACATGGACAATTTGAACGGTTGACAACATTACACTGAAATTATAATCACACATATAAATTTCGGACCTAATGACTTGATTCATTTTTAATTAACAAAACTTTGAACGGAGCACAAACTTACACAGCTTTCACCAAGGCACATCTAAACAGGTTTGAATCAAAATGTCTGTGAGTGGAGACGTCAAAACGAAACGATGGAAACAGAAAAGACATTAACAGAAACAGAGCATCACAGCGTGCTTTGACGATGTTCTGCTATCTCTCTCCGTGCGTGATTGAGTGCAGAAGACCCGAGTAAACAACACTCAGATTGCTTGTGTCGGTTCTATAGTTAACTGTTTTATTGTCACAAAAAATGTGACACATTTCAAGGATCTGAAGTGCGTTCAAACGATTGTCCTGGTCAAGAATTTTTGTTCCAGGTAAATCGAATTGGTGCTCGCACTCAATCACGTGGACCATCAGCGCCGTCTTTTTGAATTCTTCCTCCCTCTCCGTCGCTGTTGTCAACCGTTCAAATTGTCCATGTTCAAACCCACTTGACCTAAAAACAACCTTTAATGTGAGTAATTTTATGTTTTATGTAACAAATGACTTGACTACTCAAACTTTGTATGTAAATTGTAGTTTGCCCTGAAGATGAGTGAATAAACGCTCGAAACGTCGGCTATAATTAAAACTGTTGTTTTATAAGTAACCCGATGACCGAAAACGCGCCTGTAATTGCTAATTACCATCCAAACGGTCGTTATTCCATCAATATCATCAATGGCGTCAACCAACAGCAGTACTACAACTTTCTACAACAGTCTTCCACCATCGCAACGCACACTATTCAAGCAGTATGCACAAACAGTCAAGAAGATGTGCGCCCAAAGATCGAGGAAGGAGTTCCTACGACAATGCCGCCGGCAAGGTGTACGGCCTGCGCACATACAAAACACCTTTCGATGCACTCACCCGTTGCTAGAGGATTCCAGTCCGTATAGAGGCAAGCTGGAGAAAGCTATGGAGCTGTTCACGCGCACGATTCTCAACACCGAGATAAAAGACAGCTTCTACAAAATGCAGCGGCTGGAAAGAGACAAAGCTAGCCTCACTAGCCAAATCACACAGGTGAGCCCACCGCACATCTACAGCACTTTTTTCCAATGCCAAGAATCTTTCTCCAAAAAACAAGATCGCCTTTCAAAGGTTAGAAGAGAGAGAAAGATTCAACGGCTACTTGCTAGAGTTGAAGTTGAAAACACAATCACCTTCACCGAAAACGATGCTTGGATACGGAACACCACTGAAGTGGAAGTTCCCAACCACACAAAAATTCTATTAGGATATGGTCCCAAATTTGCCTTGCCATTTGAGAATAATCAAGAAATTCCATATTTCAAGATTATTGCAGATTTGGAATCAATCCTTAAACTTGAGCCGGACCCAATTCTTCAAGCGGCCAACCGCAACCAGTTCACCAATATCCTACAAAACTACGTGAACAAGAGGAAGAATGGTTGTTTCAACACCACCTCAAACCGAGTCGAGCATTTCATGACTGAAGCGCTCAACACCAGTAAAAGGTTCATCCGTAATCATCCTGACGTGTACATCGTACCAGCTGACAAGGGCAACAAAACTGTTATCATGATGAAAAACGATTATGAAGACAAGATGAAGGCACTTGTCAGTGATGCGAATACATACGAGAGGATCGACACGGATTGGACTAACAAAATACAAACACAAAACAACAAGCTGGTGAATAAGCTCTTCGATCAGAAAATGATCGACCAACAAACCAGAGCGAGGTTGGTCTCCTACCACGCGACCTGTCCAAAAATCTATGGGCTCCCGAAAATACACAAACCTGACAACCCCTTGAGACCCATACTATCGTGCATTAATTGCCCGACATATGATCTGTCCAAATATCTTGCAGACATACTACATCGCTCGATCGACCACAACAAATACAATGTGCAAAGTTCGTACGAATTTTGCACATTCATAAACAATATAACCCTGCCTCAAGGCTACGTGTTGGTCTCGTTCGATGTGGTAAGCCTGTTTACGTGTATTCCACGGGACGTTGTGATATTAGCGGTGCGAAATAATTGGAGTTTGATCGAGAAAAACACAACGATAAAAAATGTAGAAATGTTTATAGAGCTTATAAAGTTCAATCTCTCCTCCAGTTATTTCGTCCACCGTAGCAACTTCTACCGTCAAAAGTCAGGAACGGCAATGGGCAATCCGTTGTCACCGGCTCTTGCGGATTTAGTAATGGAAACATTACTAGATCATGTGCTTGGGGGGATCGACATTCCCATTCCATTTTTAAAGAAGTACGTCGACGATTTGGTCACCGCTCTCCCAATCGACAAGATTGAATATGTGAGAAATGCACTCAACGGGTTCAACTCACATATTCAATTTACGTGTGAGATGGAAAATAATAATCAGCTGCCGTACCTGGACATGTTGCTTATACGCACAGCGCAGCAGAAAATCGTTACCGATTGGTACAAAAAACCTGTGGCATCGGGACGCATTTTAAATTATTTTTCATTTCACCCTCTCACACAGAAACTGAACACGGCCACAGGCTTTATTGGGAGAGTGTTCAAGTTGTCGACGTGCAGATCAGAAAATGAGAAGAAGGAATTAGTTCGGGATTATTTGCTCAACAACAACTATCCAAGTTCATTGATAAATCGGTTGATAAACCGATATATCAACAAGAACACCAACACAGAAGAGAGCAACAGCAATACAAATCCCGAACCCAAAGTATATCGGTCTCTCCACCATGTAGAAATGCTCACACCGGCTCTCGCAAAAGTTATAAGCAGAAACTTCCCCAATGTTCAATTGGGCTTCAAATGCGTCAAAACCAACAGACTGTTGTTTTCGAAGCTTAAAGATGCAACGCCGCAGCTGGAGAAAAGAAATGTTATTTATCGCATTCCTTGCTCCGACTGCGACTGTGCATACATTGGGCTGACGACGCAGCAGTTGAAAAACCGTCTCTCTGGGCATCGGTCTCTCATGAACCGATACACAGATTTGAAATCTTCCGACCCGAATAGAGCGACGGAGAGGGAGGAAGAATTCAAAAAGACGGCGCTGATGGTCCACGTGATTGAGTGCGAGCACCAATTCGATTTACCTGGAACAAAAATTCTTGACCAGGACAATCGTTTGAACGCACTTCAGATCCTTGAAATGTGTCACATTTTTTGTGACAATAAAACAGTTAACTATAGAACCGACACAAGCAATCTGAGTGTTGTTTACTCGGGTCTTCTGCACTCAATCACGCACGGAGAGAGATAGCAGAACATCGTCAAAGCACGCTGTGATGCTCTGTTTCTGTTAATGTCTTTTCTGTTTCCATCGTTTCGTTTTGACGTCTCCACTCACAGACATTTTGATTCAAACCTGTTTAGATGTGCCTTGGTGAAAGCTGTGTAAGTTTGTGCTCCGTTCAAAGTTTTGTTAATTAAAAATGAATCAAGTCATTAGGTCCGAAATTTATATGTGTGATTATAATTTCAGTGTAATGTTGTCAACCGTTCAAATTGTCCATGTTCAAACCCACTTGACCTAAAAACAACCTTTAATGTGAGTAATTTTATGTTTTATGTAACAAATGACTTGACTACTCAAACTTTGTATGTAAATTGTAGTTTGCCCTGAAGATGAGTGAATAAACGCTCGAAACGTCGGCTATAATTAAAACTGTTGTTTTATAAGTAACCCGATGACCGAAAACGCGCCTGTAATTGCTAATTACCATCCAAACGGTCGTTATTCCATCAATACCGAAACATAACTCTTGAGAAATCATTTTCGCTGATCCTGGAAAAGACCGTTTATAAAACGGAAGATTTTTGCAAGACAATTATTGCATGAATTGATCACGCAATGCGAGTTGATTTTACTCATACTGAATGCGGCCGTTTGCTGTCGTGGATGAGATTTCTGGTGCTGCCACCACGATAGCCGAGAGTCATCGCTGAGTTTGTGTGCAGCTGCCTAGCTGGGAGGTGACATCTCCCTTCTCCTTGACTGATCCAAGGAAAATGACGAAAGTTAACAGAGGAAACAGCTGTTATGCCCCTAGATTAGCAGATGAAGCTCCTCCCATTCGGCGGGCTTTCCAGTTTATTCCGTTTGCATGACCCGCCCACATTGTGTCAGACGCTTTAAACGACTAATCAATCGTTCTTTAAGACAATTTCTAATCGAACGGATGAACTAACTGAAGTATTGAAAAGTTAAGATCATGTTAATTCGATAAATATTAGAACGAAACAATGTTTCAGGCACAATTTGTCCGAATAAGATACTAGAACAATTAGAACAATTAGAGGCCGGCTATACTGTTGCTGAGTTTTCAGTCTGTCGCTTTTAATTATCCGATTCATAATTCTGGAGGAATCATTTTCGATGGTTTTAAATAATAGAAGATTTCGGCAAGACAATTGAAAATTATCCGCACTGAATGCTGGAAGCCGTCGAAAACTGCCATCGCTTACTGCCGTGGATGAGATTCATGGTTCTATCAACTAAATAGCCGAGAGTCGTCGCAGGATTGGTGCGCAGCTGCGGAGGTGACATTCACTCCCTTTGACTGATTCAACGAAAATGACGGAAGAAAACAGAGGTCACTGCTTTTATTCCCCTTGATTAGCAGATTAGGCTCCTCCCATTTGGCTGGCTTTCCAGGTTATTTCGTTTGCATGACCCGCCCCGAATGCTCCAGACGCATCAAGCAACTAATCAACCGAGAAATGAGCAAATTTTCATTGAACGGATAGAGTAACCAAAATATTGGATAATTTCGATCAGTTTAATTCGAAAAATGTTTAAACTAATTTTAATTAAACAATGTTTCACGCAAAATAGTACGGATAGAATAAAGCGCTGTTAAATTCCGGGTGGAATCATTAGGCCATTAGTGACCGGCTTCATCATTATTGCTGGGCCACCAAGTATTCAATCTTTCACTTTTCAGTTGCACTACACTTTTCTCGATCAATGGAATGAAATTAGCTGATTCACAAACTCTTAAGGAATAATTAACGGTGGTCCTGAACATGACCACCTGAACATTTGACGAGTTTAGGAACGAAATGGCATGAATTTATCATGCCACGCAATGCGTGTTGGTTTTCTCCGTACTGAATGATAAACGCCACCGAAAACTGGACCGCCGCTTGCTGCCGTGGATTAGAATAATGACCAGTTTCACTATTGCTGGCAACGATGCTCTGTCTTTTGCTTTTTGGTTGCACTACATCTCGATTGATATTGGAAATTATCCAATTAACTCCTGAAGAATCATTTTCGATGGTCCTGAAAAGGACCGGTTTGAATAATGGACGATTTTGATTCATTCACCATGCCACGCAATGCGTGTTGGTTTTCTCTGCGGAGTGCGGAGAATGCTGGACGCCGTCGAAAATTGGCCCACCGCTCCGCTGCCATGGATGCGATTCCAAGTGCTATCATCAGCACGATAGCCGAGAGTAGTCGCTGGGTTGTTGTGCTGCTGCCTTGCTGGAGGTGACATCCACCTCCAATCTCCTTGACTGATCCAACGAAAATGACGAAAGAAAACAGAGAACAATGCTTTTATACCCCTAGATTAGCAGATGAAGCACCTCCCATTTGGCTGGCTTTGCAGTTTATTCCGTTTGCATGCTACAGACGCTTCAAACGAATCAACCAAGAAATGAGAAAATTTTCATTGAACGGCTGAAGTAACCAAAATATTGGATGGTTGAACCACACTTTTCTCGTTCGATGGAATGAAATTATCTGATTCACAACTCTTGAGGAATAATTTTTGGTGTTACAGACCGTTTGATTAATTGACGATTTTAGGGAAGAAGTGGCATGAATTCACCATGCCACGCAAGGTGTGTTGGTTTTCTCAGTGCTGAATGATGGACGCCACCTGAAACTGCCCCGCCGCTTGCTGCCGTGGATGAGATTAATCACCGGCTTCACTCTTGCTGGCAACGAAGTACACCTTTCTCGATCGAGGGTGGAAATTTCTTCAATTAACTCTTGAGGAAACACTTTCGATGGTCCTGAAAAGGACCGTTTGAATAATGGACGAATTTGATGAATTCATCATGTCACGCAATGCGTGTTGGATTTCTCCGCGCCGAAAACTCGCCCGCTGCCGTGGATTAGATTCCTGGTGCTATCAACCGAGAGTCATCGCAGTCAATGTGCGGCTGCTTGCTGGAGATGACATCCTACCTCCTTGGCCGATCCAACGTAAATGAAGACAGAAAACAGAGGACACAGCTTTTACACCCCTAGATTAGCATATGAAGCTCCTCCCATTCGGCTGGCTTTTCAGTTAATTTCGTTTGCATGACCCGCCCCTCATGCTCCAGACGCATCAAACGATTACTCAACCGAGAAATGAGCAAATTTCCATTGAACGGATAATGTAACCAAAATATTAGATGATTTAGATCATTTTAATTTGGAAAATGTTAGAATTGAAACATTTTTCACGCAAAATGGTCGCGTTTCCAAAGTCCGGGTGGAACAATTAGGCGTCATAATTGTTGCTGACTGAGTCACCAACAATTCAACATTCAATAATTCACTTTTCGGTTATACTACACTTTTCCCGTTCGTTGGAATGAAATTATCCGATTCACAGCTCTCGAAAAATCATTTTCGATGGTCCTTAAAAGGACCGTTTGGATAATGAATAATTCTAGGAAGAAAATTAAATGAATTCACTATGCCACTATGCGTGTTTGTTTTCTCCGCACTAAATGCTGAACGCCGTCGAAAACTGGCCCCCCGCTTGCTGCCGTGGATGCGATTAATGACCGGCTTCACTCTTGCTGAGAAACGATGCTCTGTCCTTGCTTTGCACTACACCTTTCTCGATCGAGGGTGGAAACTTATCCAATTAACTCTTGAGAAATCATTTTCGATGGTCCTGAAAAGGACCGTTTGAATAATGGACGATTTTGATGAATTTACAATGCCACGCAATTCGTGTTGGATTTCTCCGCGCTCAACGCTAGACGCCATCGAAAACTGGCCCGCCGCTTGCTGCCGTGAATGAGATTCCCGGTGCTATCAGTACGATAGCCGAGTGTCGTCGCTGAGTCGATGTGCCGCTGCCCAGCTCGAGGTGTCACCTCGACGGTGGTCGAAATGGAACTGACGAACAGCTCTCGCATGATCGCATTCCTTCCTGCATCGTAGGTAGTTGCCCCCACGATGCGCACCAATCAGAGAGCGTTGGTAGACTGAACGAGAAAATTAGTCCGCTACCCATATTTATAGATTTCAGCGATTTCAATGTCTAACTTTAAAACAACTTTTCAACTATTTATCAATGATTTTTAGGTTCACCGAATATTACAAATTGAACGTGGGAGTTTCATCTCTCGGATAACGGGATTTGTTTATCATTTCATTCAGTGGGAAAGATGCTGTGAGCGTTTAAAATCTTTCACTCAAACGTAACGCTCTTGGTTTCATAAATTTTGAAATGACACCGGGTATAGAAAACAGAGACGTAGTCCTACGTCAAAACATGTGTCAGACAAAATGGCGGACTGCGGAAAAATGCCCTTTTGACATACCTTTGGAAAATCCGGAGCATCTCCGGTATCCGTACATGGTTCCTCAATCTTAAGCGATATCCTAAAACTAGATAAATTTCCGCGTCCATTGCTTTTTTAATTTTTAAAATCGGTGCATTTTTCGCAAAGTTACGTCAGTTTGAATTTTGATAAAAAATTTTCCTATCCCAAACATTTTAACCATCGCCTGTAGGTACATTTGAAATGTTCTTTATATTTTTTGTAATGGAAAGTAAAATAGAGAATTCGTAGGGTTCCATTATTGTTTGTTCGTGATTTAACACCCAGCGTGGGCCATGAATTGTTCTATTTATTTTATTTGTAGGTTACGGGCGAAATGGACACCCTTGCATATTATATGCTGCACCTTTGATTACATCGACTAGTTAAGTAAGTTGCCTACGGAGATCAATACTGCAAACATAATACTTCAAAATTGATTTAAGGAACGTTAAGCTAATGCAATTAAATTGACTTACATACTGTTCAACATTACATGACAAATTCAAGAGCCATCGCGAGTATGTCTTGTTTTGCATCATCTTCGTTCAAAGATATCTCTTCAAATGTAGAGAAGTTTGATAAGGATGCTATCACGGAATTCTTCAGACAACGTTTTATTCGGATAGTCTCCTCAACAATAATGTCGGGTGATGACTCTTCAATTCCAGGCAAACAGACGTAACGCTTTTCGAGAGGGCTGTTTGTCTGTGCTTCGATGATGTTTTCATGCATTGTATTAGTAATTAGTTCTTTGGAACTTTGTTTGGAACACGATAAACAAACTAGACCCGACTGGTTCGACGTTTTTCGGATGGATTATATAAATTGCATTGTCGTACACGGCTCAAGTCTTGTCGCTCGTTCATGTGTGCCTTCGCAGGTGGCTCTGAGTATTCTCCGTCCGATTCAAGATTCAACAATACGCTAAAATCCATTTGAAGCCTTCCTGCTCTGTTCGGTGTCGATGATTCAGGAGAGGAACGATGTTTTACGGTCGATGTCGTCTGGGGTAACCCATGGCCGTTGGCCTGCAGGCAATCGGTGCGTCCTGAGAATCCAACACTCTTTTGCTCCTGGTAGCATCCGGTTGGGATAATTCAGCCTTTGTGGCGTTTATTATTAGATATTTTGTTGTTTTTATCTTGTACTCCTAGAGCATTGATCAAACTTATCTTACGGAATAGGGGGATTAGGGGCATAATGGACACCATAAGCAAATTAATATGTTAGGCCCATATAACAGACATATTATCAGTTGGCTTACAACTTTAACTTATTTCCTACGCCTTTCAATCATTTACAGCAGCTAGAATGTCTTTATTGAGAAGAAATAATGAATTGGTAACCGTGTGTTTTTTTGGGGCTGACAGGAAAGGTACGGGGCTAAATGGACAACCCTGCATATTTCATGCTGTATCTTTGATAATTTCTACCATCATCATAACATCAAAGTTAAGGTACCCCGGGGCAAGTGAGAATCGGGGGCAAGTGAGACCTATAGCTAGCATTTTTTTTATTATTTATTTTTACGACAAACATTCTTTATAGAAAACATAGGTATTACACCTACGGATACTTTGAATACAAAAAATGTTATTGTTTCAACCATAAAGAGACCATATACGTTATTGTTGTTCATATGTAATTTTCAATTCACTAGGTAAGATTGACGTGCTCTACTACATTCGCCGTTTAAAAATAGATTTGTTATTCTACAAATACTTTTTTGGTTTCAGGATAGTATCTGGAGTTCATGCAAATGATTACAAGTGAAAAAGCTGTATTTTATTTTTATTTATTACCTTTAGTTTACTGCTCTCACTTGCCCCAGTGCATTTCGCTATCTGGGGCAAGTGGGACCTATGAGAATAAACAAACACAATTTTATGGATTAATCTCGCCTTGTCCAGACTAAGATGAAATTTGCACGAAAGCCAATAAAAATTGACGCGTTAAGTAATCTACTGTTGAATTATACTTTATTACCTCTATTTAGATGATGAAATTCTTGTTGAAAATGATAAAACTTGGGTAAAACAAAAAATAAATTAAAAGCATGTATTTTTTATGTTTTTCTCTAAATATCTTCCATTATTTTTTCTTTTGAGCATTCAGGAACCGTCCATAAAAAATTAAAATAGGGAAATGACCTTTTGAAAATTCATGGTTAAAAAAACATTATTTAATGATCGTAAGATTATGTAACGGAGAAGATATTACTGAAAATCTCGAAACCCCAGATTTACTTTTGGCGAGATTCATCAACTATATAATATAGAGACCAAGTTTCGAAATCTTTTGTCTCTTCACTTTACGGCGCTTTTTGTATAAAAAATCAATTTATTTTGCATGAGCTGCTAGAGTTGATTCAAGTATTTTTTTCCCCCAGCGATTTTTTATGTGTTACGTAATTTATGCACGATACCATAAACCTCGTCTTATTTTAATCTCTAAAGATAGTCATTCATATAAGAGATTTATGATTTATGTTACCTTATTTGTTGCAACTTATATTAAGCCCTTTGAACTAAAACTCTGAATAGGTCCCACTTGCCCCGTAAAACGCAGTAAATGAAGATCTGCTACACTTTTCATGATATGCATAATATATGGAATTTTAAAATTTTGAAACAGTTCTAATGCACGTTAATAAGTACAAATATACCAGCAATGTCTTTTGGGTTCATTGGAATTACTAAAAAAAATGTGTTCTGAAATTTTTGGCATGACAAAACCAAATTAGCAATTTTTTAGGTCCCACTTGCCCCGGGGTACCTTAATTAACTAAATTTTAGGCTAAAATAATCGGATTGATTTTTTCCAAACTCTCTAAAACGCCTAACAGTATGCAACGCGCGTACATCCCTTCATAATTGCCCGTGTTCATTTCGCCCCGAATCGGCTACAACATTGAAAATGCTATTTTAAGTAAGTTCTGATCAAAAATACAATACTTCATCCATTGCTAAATCTGCGTATACATGTAGATAAGCTAACAATTCACTTGTTTTTATGGTGGACACACTCAAACACTCGTAATACCTTATTTGCTTCGCTTCGAAATTATAAGAAATCTACCATATGAAAAACATTCTTCAATTTCAATGATATTTTGGGTATTTTGAAGGAATATAAATGGTACTTTTGAAAAATAGAACAATGACTTGTTCCTTTACACTTATGCATTAAAAGTTTTACATAAAAGTCAACGGTGTCGGCAAAAACAAGGGTGTCCATTTCGCCCCGGCTGCCCATTATGCCCCTAATCCCCCTAAACAGTGTTTTTGTTCTTTAATTTAACAACAGAAATGTGCTCCCGATCCGAAAGACGCGAAGGCGGCGGTCTGCTAATGGTGCTGCAAGAAAATACGGATCGAATCCATGGGCATGCCGGCTGGGTTGCGCTGATTAGCCACGAAAAAAGCAAAACGCATAACAGTCAAATACTGGTTCAAAAAACTAACCTAAAATCCAGCATTGAGCCTCAAGTAAGTAGTGCTAGCAATGTACTGTGCAATAGCGTTTGGTAATGTGTTTCTGTGGAAAGCCTTGCATTGAATATACCGACAGCATCGAGCAGCACCGAAAAGCAAAATCCGGATGATTCCAGCGTCATGAAGAAGTACATGCTCAGCGAACAAGTTACCAAAGCTGAATCTTGTGGGCCCTGGAGACAGTTGCCACGCACAACTCGTATCGCAGTGCTGGAACAAATATCAATTTGTTCAAAAAGATCTTCCCGGATATTCAGATCGCTGCCAAATTCGAGATGGGCCGTACCAAAGTTGCCACCATGATTACATACGGTCGTGCACCGTACTACACGAACGAGATTTTCAAGAAACTCAACACAACCTCCGAGCTGGTCATTGGGTTCGACGAGACGCTAAACAAGATATCCCAGCGGCAGCATAGATTTTAATTCTATCGCATGGCAACGCTACATTGGAGCGGGTTTCTCGGTGAATAAGGAATGTCTTATTGTCAATCTACTTCAGGTGAGCTTAGTAGCACAGAGAATTATCCATGATGCGATTCTGAATGCTGGCCAAGTTTCGGATGTTGTGGTTGATAAAACGCAAATTTAATATGCACGAAACGCCCATGGACGTTACCTGGAAAACTTGGAAAAGAAAAGGAATGAAATGGCACAAAAGGACGACGAAGCATCAAATAAAAGGGCAACCAGCTATGGCGATCAAAGAGTTGGGAGTCCAAAAAGGCTAAGATCCTTGCAGAAGCCCACATAGAAGCGGCTTTGCTTGATGACCAGATGAAAAGCTTAATTAAGTAATGTAAATGGTAATATAGGGGCCCATATAGCCGAGGCGGTAAACGCACGGGTATTCAGCATGACCATGCTGAGGGTGACGGGTTCGATTCCCGGTCGGTCCAGGATCTTTTCGTAAAGGAAATTTCCTTGACTTCCTTGGGCATAGAGTATCTTCGTGCCTGCCACACGATATACACATGCAAAATGGTCATTGGCAGAGGAAGCTCTCAGTTAATAACTGTGGAAGTGCTCATAGAACACTAAGCTGAGAAGCAGGCTTTGTCCCAGTGAGGACGTTACGCCAAGAAGAGGAGAGGAGAGGAAATGGTAATATGGTGTTAGCCTTCCACGTCTATTAATGTTATTAAAAAGAATTTCAATGACAGAATATAATCTTTTATTCGTATGATCCAAAAAGTTTCTTGAGCGATTCCTTTCGAACACGATACTGGGCTTATCAAGAAGAATGAGTGAGAAAGAAGGAAAAGCTGCGCACGCTGATGGTTTGAACGCCAACATGTTTTAATCCTTCCGAAAAATTATAGTATAGGGCAAAAGCACTAGACTTCGCCACTGCTCTAGTCTTCGCCCCCTCCATACAAATTCCATTTTTTATTTATGTATGAAGTGGCGAATATTAGAGCAGAATTATAGAAGTATAGTGTTTTTACCCTACCACCGTGAAAAAAACGGGAATTTAAAATCTTGAATTGAGTGGCCATCCTGATTAAATTTGAGCGGACAGTTTTGAAACACCACTGTCACGTCGGTTCGTCGGTGATATGGGTGTACTTGGTATTAGGAAGATGATCGGAGATCAAATAAGGCAACCAGAATATCTAAGATGGCGGTCTAAAATCCAAGATGGCGACTTCAAATGCAATACGGCGATTGTTTAATGCAGTTTTTGGCTGTAAAATCATCTAATTTGGCATAATTGGTATAGGGACGATGACTGGACTCAAAAAATGGCGACCACAATATTCAAGATGGTAACTCCAAACTCCAGATGGCGACTGTTTATTGGTGTATTAGGCCCTAAACCATGGCATGTGCAATATGGGTGTATTTGGTATGAGGAAGATGTTGGGAGTCCAAAAATGGTGACCAGAATATCCAAGTTGGCGACTCCAAATTAAAAATGGCGGCTATTTAGGCCCTCAAACCTTGTAGTATGGGCACATTTGGTATGGGGAAGATGTCCAAAGTCCAGAAATGGCGACCTGAATATCTAAGATGGCGGTTGTTTAATGGAGTTTTAGGCCTTAAAACTACTCAATATGGGTATATTCGGTATGGGGAAGATGGTCGTAGTCTAAAAATGGCGACCAAAATATCCAAGATGGCGTCCCAAAATTTAAGATGGCGGCTGTTAAATGGTATTTTAGGCTAATAAGTCATTCAATATGGATATACTATTTGGTATAGGGAGGACTTTTGAACTCTGAAGTCCAAAAATAGCAACCAGAATAAACAAGATGGTCAATATCCAATATCCAAGATGGCGGCTGTTCAATGAAGTTTTAGGCTCTAAAACCATTCAATATGGGTATATCTCGTATGGGGAAGAAGTCTGGAGTAAAAAAAAAACAGCGACCACAATTTCTAAGATGGCGAACTTGAATCCAAAATGGCGGCTCAAAATTTAAGATTGTACCTTTTTTACGAGGTTAGGGCATCATCATCAAAAGCCAGATAAACGATATGACTTCTGGTGCCATGAAATGGATTCTTGTTGAACGTATGAGAGTGCGATATTCATCAACATGCCACTTTAGCTTTGTTGAAATGGGATTACGATGGCACGAGAAAGGCACCATCACCGCTAGGTGGATCAATTGGGATTTTTTTTCTCTAACACCGTTGAAACGAAGAAAAGAGTGTTGTACAGCGCAGTAACATGGTTGCTAAACAACGTGAAAATTCAGGATCTACATTTGGCATGGAGAAAACACCAAATTGATTACGTTCGATGTTATCATACCTCATATCCAGATCTAGATCCATACTCCGATCAGTCTGACGAGGAATACGTTGGGCATTGGCGTATCTAGGATTTTTTCCTAGGGGGTGCTTAGGGGGTGCCAGTTTCAGAAGCTTCCAGTTTACTTTTGTTTTTTTTTGTAAAAGGAAACACCGATATACCCTCAATTTCCTAGTATAATAATATACTGCGCGCGCGAGAAGAACTAACCCGTAAAACTGATCGCAATCGCAAATAGATGTGCGCGACTGCGTCAAATCGTGTTGGTGGCATCAACGCATTTTTGTTGCGCCAAATTACAAACTTTTTGTAAAAGACACCAATACAGATGAAATGCTGTATGAAGCTGAAATTTTAACTTTGGTAAAATTTTGATTAGTAATCAGTGTCAAAATTGCAGCTTATTACAGCATTCTGTTAGCAAGTCACACGTTTTAGGAAGTTCCAAAGCTTGACCGAATAATTCGTCAATTTCTTTGGGAATTAGATTTTTCACAAAATACCTTTTGACACATCCTTTGACAATTTCATTGATAATTATCATATGGAAACTTCTTCGGAAATCCCTTGAGAAGTTCGTTGGCTTTTTTTTAATTCCATCAACAAATCATTCGGATTTATTAGGTATTCTCTCAAGCATTTTTCAATTACCTCAGCAGTTTTTTTGGTAATTCATTCGACAATGACACTAAATAGTAACTAAATAGTAATGTCCATTGTCGAATGTTTGTAATGTTCAGTCTGTAGAGGCCGCAAGGTCGATGGCGGTGTAATTGTCTTTAAATCCCTTTACAAATCCATCGGATTTTTTTTAATGTTTCAACTGTGCTATTCAGTTTTACTTCGCCATTTTCTTCTAGATTTCTTCAGTAACAATTTAAGGAATTCCTAAAGCAGATTCTAATGTTACTTGTTTCGAAAACGTCTTTAGAATTTCATTAACAGTTCCTGAAAAATTATCCGGCAATCCGGCAAACCTCTCCGATTATTTCTCAGAGCCGTAGCGTACGGTTGGTCAGGATGGCCCCGTCAAGGGCGCCGAAAGAACCTAAAGCTTGGAGGAAACAGGAGTATGCTAATGTTTACTTGAATGTTATCAAGATTTCTTCATTAACAATATCTGAGAATGATCATATGTTTTTACGTTCTTCCGCATTCTTCAAAAAGTCAGATTTCTCTAGATTATTTTGAATATTTATATAACCTTAGAATTTAGATGCTTTTTAGTTTTTTTTATTGAGCAAAACATAATCAATAGGCTTTCGACAGTTTAGTAAAAAATCCAAAACATTGTCACTGGGGAAGGTCTTGACACAGAGAGCTGTGGTTAGGTGTGTGATCTTGAGGTTAAGCTCGAAGATTTTTTTCGCATTTAATGGAATATTTTTTAGTATTTAAAAAGTACCGTAAACCGGGGTCAAATTGATCTCCGGGTCGAAATTGATCAGACGATTTTCCGTTGGATAAAGTTTACTTCAAATAGTTTCCAAGCAAATATCGTTAACCTTTCAGTACTCGCGCCAATTTTTGTAACGCGAGCAGTCGCGCGTTGTACTTTGTACAACACCCATACATTCTGAAATATCTAAGGATCCTGATTGTTTAGAGGAGAACTGTCTTTGGCAAAGTTGTTGTAAATTTCATGGGCTACTTGATGCTGACAAAGTTGATTCGTAATACGTCCACTAGGCGGCGCTAGTGAGCAATATCATGTTATATCTTATATCTCAGGATCCTGATGTCTTAGAAAGATGGTGTCTTCGGCAAAGTTGTTTGGTAGGTAAACGGCTTACAGATTATTGGCCGTTTAATTGGAAATTCCACCACTAGGCGGCGCTAGTTATTTTCTATGTACCGTGATTTCGGGTGAAATTGATCAGTGGGGTGAAATTGATCGACGTGAGGACAATTTTTATTTGTCAAAAATAAAGCTTCGAACTTAAAATAATTTGTAGAAAATGACCATCATCTGGCTCAAGGGTTATTGAATGATGAGATTACATGTTTTACAACTAATTAGTCACATATTTCTGTATTAAATTTAATATTTTCCGAAACTGCGTGTTTGGCGAATTTCAAGGACACTTTCAAACTTTTGTTACCCTAGCTGTATCGCACATGGAATTAATATTCGAATGAATGCTTATAGCTGCCAAGTGTTCGCTAAACCCGATTTCGTCATCAAAAGTTCTATAAATATTGATATTTATGCATAAAATTGTACTTTTGCTAAAATAATGACTTGATTAGTTTGGAAATTGCATACTTTTAGGCGTTTTCTTTAGATTTATTAAACTTTTAACTTAAATAATTAAGAATTTACTAAACTTGCAGAAGTTTAACAGAGCTCGCTTCGCTTTCTGGAATGGTTAATTCAGATGGAAAATTGATTTTCAGCACTTACAAAGACATTTCACTGGCTGATCAATTTCACCCCGAAGCTAAAATTTCTGATTTTTTATTTTAAATGATATTTATTGCAATAAAATGATTTGCAGTAAAAGTTTCAACCTCGTTGAGTGATGAGACCCGTGGTCGTACTTGTTTTAAAGCATTGAATTTGACCATATCGATAACTATTCAAAAAATAGTAGTCAAAATCTGTGAAAAGTGATCAATTTCACCCGAAATCACGGTATCTCGGGATCTTGATTACTTAGAAAGATGGCGTCTTTGACAAAGTTGTTTGGTAGGTCAAGGACTTACGGATGATTCGCAGTTTAATTTGAAATTTCACCACTAGGCGGCGCTAGTGAGCAATTTCATGTTATATCTTATATCTCAGGATCCTGATGTCTTAGAAAGATGATGTCTTCGGCAAAGTTGTTTGGTAGGTAAACGGCTTACAGATTATTGGCCGTTTAATTGGAAATTCCACCACTAAGCGGCGCTAGTGAGCAAATAAACTTTATATACTATGTATCTCGGGAACCTGATAACTTAGAAAGATGGTGTCTTCGACAAAGTTGTTTGGTAGGTCAAGTACTTACGGATGATTCGCAGTTTAAGTTGAAATTTCATCACTTGGCAGCGCTAGTGACAACGTAAATATTATATATTATGTGTCTCTGGACCCTTATTACTTAGAAAGATGGTGTCTTCGGCAAAGATGTTTGGTATATCAAGGGCTTATAAATGAGTGACAGTTGCGCTAGTGAGCATGTTAATTTTTAATCTCATGTAGCTCAGGATCCCGATTAAAAAGGCACGCGACACCGTCTTCAGCCAGAGGCTGTACAGACTGAACAGAACTTAACACTAGACCATGGCACGACATACATTACATGCACCAGTGGATAGCATGGTGCGGTTACATGCTTGGTAACGCTAACCGAACGGCCACGAAGCTCAACTTTACTCAGAAAGATGGAGTCTTCGGCAAAGTTGTTTGGTAGATCAAAGACCAAATGGAGGAAAAGTTACCTCTCGTCCCGACCTTCTAAGAGATCGAAAACTTACAGATAGTTGTCCGTTTGAATCGTAATTTCACCACTAGATGACGCTACCCAGACAACCAGGCATCGCATAAGGATGCACGCTGTACATCGTATAAAGTACTATTTTTAGTCACTATCGCATATATGTACGGCTGAGGGACAATTTTCATCGCATATGATGTTATTTTTGGAACTTACTGCGATGTATCTGGTAAAATCATATAAGAGTGCAAATTAACTTTCATAATGCATGACTACATCGTAGTAGACGATATTCCGATGTTTTGTTGCGACGAACTTTGCTTATTCACAAAAGCGTGCGAGTGAACTCGCAAAGTGTCAAATGAATTCGCATAATTGCGTACTACGATGATTATACGACTTCGCTTGGTGCTTTTCTGATTATGTCAATTTAACTCGCATTGGTGTACAAACTAAATCGCATAAAAGTGAAAATAAACTCGTTCAAATGTACATATAAACTCACATAAGCTAGAATCGTTAACGTTGGCATATTGCGATGTGATACGTGATAACAATGAAAGAGGTGCTGTTGGAATGCAAAAAAGCTAAAAGAAAGTTAACCGTTATGTGGCCGGCAAACTTTTTGCTTTTTTCTACACCGTGTATTTTAAATGGGTGCTGGGTACCCGGGTACCCTGCCGGCCACATAAGGGTTAAAAGTCATCATTATGGTTACAAAACAAGTAACAAAGTCATCATTTTTGTTTTGTTGACCTTATTATTAACAATGAGTGGTGCTAGCAAGAGAGGAATAGTGGTAACGGTGCGGGAAATCATGCTACATCATTTTGATTTCCAAAGAGCCTGCCGAACACGTACAGCGCACGGAAACCAAGTGCATTCCAACAAGCACTGAGGTGAGTTAGAATGTCATGACATTTAATCAGTGTGTTTCATAAGTAGTGTTTGGTGCTGAGTGTGAAGTGCAGCTCGATAATCCAAAGGTTCTTAGTTCGATACTTAAATGACAAGATTTTTTTATTTCGAATATTTTTAAGTCGCATAAGGTGCTATATTACATCGCAATAGTGCATACCGTACATCGCATAAGATATCGCTTCAAGTCATATAGCGTCATTATTTTCCCGTCAATGCACGTATAGCGCCTCCACTTTTGCACGCATAAGGCACTTTTACTGCATCTTATGCGATGTAACTTAACCGCATAAAAGTATGTATAACATGAACATAAGCTTCATTATACGTGCAAATTGGTAGTCTGGGTAGTGAACATAAAAAATGTATATGCAATAGTTCTCAGGATCCTGGTTACTAGAAAAGAGATGGTGGTTTCGGCAAAGTTGTCAAATAGGTCAAGTGCATTTGGTTGATGGGTCGTTGAAATCAATATTTCGCCAGTAAGTGATGCTAATGAGTATGCAAATTTTATATCTTATATATCTCCGAGTCTGATTACCTGGGAAGTTGATATCTTTGGCAAGGTTGGTTGGTAGATCAAGAGCTTTCAGTTGATTGACCATTTGATTCGTGCTTCTGCCACCAGAAGACCCTAGTTGTAAATTTGCAAAAGCATGAACGTGTTATTATTCATCTAGAAAAAAAAATCAACGAACTGTAAATTTTTATACTTCCGAATGTTGTCAAAATTTGAAAATTACACAACTAGTTGATTATAATTTGTTTAAATTTGCACTTGATTGATTAATTTTACATGAAGTTAAAGCGCTTAGTAAAATATTTAATATATGACCGTCGTATTTCAATATACTCTATCTTAAGGTTGTCAATGTCACGGGATGAGTACATCCATCCTTTATCCACCAAACAACAATGTCGAAGACATCATCTTTCTAAGTAATCAGTGTCTTGAGATATATGAGGTACAAAATGAGAATGCTCACTAGTGCCACCTGGATGTGAAATTGCACGTCATATTTGTCTTCATCAGTTAGTGTTTGATAACTAAACAACTTTTCAGAAGACACCATCTTTTTAAGTAATCAGGGTACTGAGACACATGAGTAATAAAATTTGGATACCCACTATCGCCACCTAGATGTGGAGTTTCAAATCATACGGCTCTGCATCAGTTAGTGTTCGATCTACTAAACAGCTTTGCTTAAGACATCATCTTTCTAAGTAATCAGGATCTCGAGATATATGAGTTATAATATTTGAGTACTCACTTGCGCCACCTGAATGTGGAATTTCACATCATACTTGTCTTCATCAGTTAGTGTTTGATCTACTAAACAACTTTGCAGTAGACACCATCTTTCTAAGTAATCAGGGTCCTGAGATGTATGAGTTATAAAATTTCAATGCCCACTAGCGCCACCTAAATGTGGAGTTTCAAACCAAACGGCTCTCCATCAGTTAGTGTTTAACCAACCAAACAACTTTGCCGAAGACACCATCTTTCTAAGTACTCAGGATCCTGAGTTATATGGGATAGAAAAATTACATGCTCACTAGCGCCGCCTATCGGTTGAAATCTGAATTTCTCAGATCACCTCGCGAAGGCCCTTGATATCCCAAGTAACTTTGCCGAAGACACCATATTTCTAGATCATTTAGATTTTGAAATACACTAATTCACATTCAACTGTCTATCTTATCTTAAATATAGTACGTTCTTCATATTGCGATTTTCAATTTTCCGCATTATAAGGAGTTATACTGTTTTCAAAAAAGGTCTGATAATACTCCAAATAAGATTCCTGTAGAATACATTTGGGGTTGACATCGATAGAAAAGATGGTTTCAAAGTAATAGTCGATAATTCTCATGTGTTGTACAAAGTACAACAGCGCGATTAACGGAAGGTTAAGTATCGGTTCACAACTGCACGATAGTTGAGAGGAAAATGTTTAAAATATGCTAGACCTAACCGAAAAACGTCTGATCAATTTCGACCCGAATATCAATTTGACCCCGGTTTACGGTATTTTAAATGAAAAAAAAATCAACTGTTATTTCCAGTGAATGCTTGTTTGCGCTTAATCTTTTGCAAATCTAGCAGATTTTTTTAGGTCGTTTTCAAAAAAAAAACTACCATTGAGTTTTTTACTCCCAGCCCCCAAAATAAAATTTTTATATTCCAGAAATTACTTCATCAATTTTCCCGAATATTTTTTTAGAATTTTTTAATAGGTTGCCATCAGAAAATCCTACACAAAAAAAATCAGAAATTTTCTCAAAAGATTTCTTTAAAAAAATTCCTCAAGAATTCCTCTAAAAATCTCTCAGAAACTCATTCAGAGATTCTTAAAAAAATAAAGAATTCTTCTGCAGATTTTTCTTGATATTTCTCAAAGGAATTTCTAAATACCATCAGAAATTCTTTCAGGCAGTTATCTAGGAGTTTATCCAGAAATTAGCCAAAGGATTTGTCCCGATATCTTTCCAAGAATTTTATTGAATAATATTCTACGATTTCTCAGAATTACAAAGTTTTCTTTGGAACTCTTCTAGAGATTCCTGCAAAAGTATCTTTAAGGATTAGAACCTAAGAACCAATGGAAATGGAAAATCCTGTACAGATTCAGTTAGAAATCCAAAGATTTCCTTCAGAATTTTTCCCATTTTTTTTTTATTTTTTTAACGGCTTACTTTGGAAATTCAGCTAAAGTTTTCTTCTGAAAGTCATTTATAGATTTCTTTAAAAACAAGAAATCTATCACATCGCTTAGAAACTCGATCGATCGATAGAAACTCTTACTAAGGATTGCTCCACATATTTCTGCTAGAATTTCGCTAAGAAACCTTTCATGAATTTCCATATAAACTCCTCTAGAAAACCGTAAATTTGGAATTCATTTAAATTTTTTCTCCAGATTTGCCGTTAAAAAAATCGCATTTGATATTATCCAAAATATCTCTAAATGTTTCTTTTGAAAGCCTTCCATCGACTTCCTCCAGGGATTTCTTCATAAAACCTTCTAGAGATTTTTTTCTAGATCTCCAAAAAAAATACTTGAGAAACTTTTTCAGGGATTCCTTGAAAAAATCTTCCAAATACATTTCAGAAATTCTTCCAGTTGTTTTTTACATATTCTTACAGGCATTTCTTCACAAATTGCTTCAGAAATTCCTGCAAGAGCTACTCCATGAATTCAATTGGAAATTTTTGCTGAAATTTCTCCAGGATTTTCATCCTGTATTCCTCTGGATATTTTTGCTGAAACTCCTTTAGAGATTCTTGCATAATTTTTTCAAATGATTTCAGCAGGAATTCATCCAGAGAACACCTCTGTAGAGATTCCTTTAGAAATTTCTCCTGGCCGAAAATTAGTAAAATTGTTCGTTTGACGATTCCTGAAATCCCGTGAAACTCAATTAAGTACAAAATTAACAAAACTTTAAAAAAATACTGTAAGATTTCCTGTAGAAAATTATGCATAATGTATTTATATTATGAATTTGAAATATTATTTCTAATTATTGAGCTGGTCTTAGTGAGATTCTTGAAATGCAAAATGTGCAAATTTCGGAGAGTTTATGGGTGACTCCAATTGAAATTCCTACAGAAATTACACGAATGAAAAAAAAACTATAAGAAAATAAAAACAAAATCGAAGGGAATGTGTTTTTTTTTTCGAAACATCAAAATATAACTTTTGAAGAAAATTTGAACAAAAAGAAAAACTACAAATTTAAGCAAATTAACAATGTCAATTTGTCGTGGGGCGCCAACATGGACGCTTGCCAAAGGCGCCATGGGACCACGCTACGGCTCTATTATTGCTTTGGGAACTTTTTCGGTAATGCTTTGGAAGTTTCTTCGGCAAATTTCTTATAGATATCCCTCGGGAATTTCTTTGAAAACATCTTCGGCAATTCTTTCAAAATTACGGCAATTTTGAAACTCTTTCTGAAATTCCATCAGAAATTCCTTTAATGGTTTTGCCAATAATTCCTTTAAGAATTTCGCCGACAATTTCTTAGGAAATTCTTCAAGCAACTTTTTGAAAATTTATTCCAAATTTTTTTCGAGAATCCCTTCGAGAAAAAAGTATTTGATACTTGTGGAAAGTTTCATGGAAATTTCATCGGTAACCCCTTTGCAATATATTTCGGCAATTCAATTTTGCATTGGTTCAGATCGCATTTTTTTCGAAAACCTTCCATAATTTCTTCAGGAATGCCTTTAATAGTTTTTCTCAGAGATATTCCCAAATGAAAAGCTGGATAAATTTGGATCAAAATTACCTAAGAAATTTCTAAAACAGTTGCCAATGTTTTGAAAACTTTTTATGTAACCTTGATGGAATGTATCCAGCCATTTCTGTGGGAATTTTTCAGGAATTTGTTTTGTTATATCTTGTTTTTTATTCGAGAATTCTTTGCAAATAGATTCCGAAACTCCATTTTTTTTTTAATTTTTCGGCTGTTGTTTGGGAAATCATAATTCCGTTGTAAAATGTGAATTTTTGAGTTTCCAAAGGATCAGAGAATTTGCAAAGGAATGGCCGAAGAAATTCACAAAGAAATAGCCGAAAAATCCCCAAAGAATTTGTATATTCTTGTGAAAATGTGAAATGAATTCCCATGGAATCCCCAAAATAATTTTTTGAGAAACTTCCAAATTAACTGCCTAGGGATTTTACAGAGGAATTAACGAAAAAGCTTGAAATAAAATTGCCGAAGATGAGAAAGGAATTACTGTAAGATTTCCCACACAAATAACAAATGAAATGTTCAAAGAAAGTGCTGAACACCGAAGTAATTCACACAGGAATTGCTGCAAAAATTACCGATGGTGCAGCCAAAGGAATACCCTAAGAATTTTCCGAATAAAATAAAAAAACAATGCAGAAAAAATATAGACATATTGCCGAAGCAATTTTTAAGAGCAACAATTATAAATAAAATGAAATCATAAATAACTACAAAAGATATCACCATGGAATTGCCAAAAAAGTTTGCAAGGAAACTGAAAAACGAATTGTAGAAGGAAATTCAGATGAGTTGCCGTTGGAATTTCAGAACAAATTTTCAATGAAATTGCTGATTAAAAAACCAAGCTCGTCGTATACAGCGCTAGCGCGGTGAAGTTTTATTGTCAATGGTTATAGTTAATCACCCAGACCACTGCCAGAACCGAAAAACTGATACACATTTCATATAGCGTCTCAGGATAATCCTAAACTAATTAATCAGCAAAAACGTAATTTATAGTGCTTTAATTATAGAACATAAGTCCAAAACGCTAATACGTAAAATGATTAATGAAGTCATTCCATTTGTAGCTTTAGTTTTGTTCAAATGCGCCATTAATAAATGTTGGAATTATCATGTGAAGTTTTAGTTTTAGGCTAATATCAAGGAAAAATTCTAGGGGGTGCCAAATTCATTCATGGAACCCCCCCTAGCTACGCCAATGACGTTGGGCGAGAGTAGGTAGTTGATCTTGGTTTTGAAGTTTAACAGCATTGTATTAAGTCTATTCTCAACAGTACGCCGACATCGTGAGGTTATTTTCTAAAACAGTACAGGCACAGAGTCGGCAGAGAGTAATGATTAAGCTAAGTGAAGATTTTGCTGTAAATGATGCTTTAGTAGTCCATATAATTAGGAACAAGAAGTACTCTTATCAGTAACATTAACTGGAAATAGTAACGAACAGATCCTAAGAAATGGGGTGTCAACAAAGTGATAGGCGTTGGCTACACATTCACCTATCAATATTTGAAGAACATTGTATGAATACACTTACTTCATCGAATTTCATCCGAGATACGAGCGGACAAATAATTCGATCATCTTCACAAATCAAACAAATCACAGATTATCACGATTCATTACAAATTACGCCTCCAATCGGACCACCCCCATAAGCCCCATCATAATTCATCATCATCGGGATTGACACTAATCGCACCGCAAAATTTGTTCCAACTGTTCGCAGAAAAATGAAAATCCCCTGCCTCAATCCATCTCTTTCCAAGGCAGCTAGTGCTAGCTAGCAGCTCAGCCCATTACAGCGCACAAAACGGAAGCAATTTTTCTTCGATTTTCAGAGAAAATTTGTGCTAATCATGGCCGGTCCGTTCCCTTCCGCCGTCCGCCTGGGCGACATTTGCGTGATCGGAGCATCTTACTCATCGGACTCCGGTAAGGTGACACGACCAGCAGCACCCTATTGGTTTGTAAGAAATGGTCACCACCCGAGTAGTAGACGCAAAAAGGTACCTTTCTTCACCTACAGTAGAAGATGACGACGGTGACAAGCAGCACGGTGGTTCCCCTTGGGGTCTCAGTAATCGTTCCCGGTGTCCCGGTGCGGTGGTTGAAAATCCCTTCGTCATTATGGTGATTAGCGGTGACTGATTGGAAATGCGAACGTTTCCTTCGATATTGGTTTTGCCCAGCGTGTAGAAGTAGGGTGGTAGAACATCTAGTGGACTACCACTGTTACAGGGGTCATACGGTATTAGGTTCACCCTAGCGGGGATGTAGACGAACCTTTGGCAGCCGGAAGAAATGGAGGAAAAGTTATTTGAATAATTTCTTCACTTTGGTGGACGAGTCGCGGTTCGCTTTGTCGCCAGTCGTGGATTGTGTTCCGCGTGACTTGCTAATGAGGTGGCTGACCAGAGCAAGCCATACCCATAGCATAATAATGTAGAAACTCATAAATTGAGCGATTAATTACCTTCCATTCCGGTGTTGGTTCTGTGGAGCTCCAAAGTCTTAGATTGGAAAGCCAAACGCACTGATAAACCAGAGGCAGTTCACTTTAAGTCAATCTGATGGCTGGGGTCAAATCCCAGGATCCGGAGAGTCTTTTCTTTGTGTAGGTTCTCCACCTGTTAGGGCGGTGAAATTATGCATACAAAAATGAGCTAGAGAAAATTACTTTCCGTGAGTTGTTTGCCTGGCGGGCCATGTCTCATTGTAGTGGTTGAAAGTTTCGTGAATTCATATGAACTACGCTGGCTGGTAGACCTGTGCGCCGACTTTATTTTGCTCGGCGGCGGCGTGAGGGCCTTTTTTAGCCGGCGGCGGAGGCGTCATCGGCGTCACGCCGGTGGCAGCTTTCGGCGGCGGCGGCGGCGGCGTGAATCGGCGTGACCAAAATTTGACCGTAATTTCAACATTGGCGAATCGAAGAAGTTGTATTTACGCTGTAGAATTTGTAGTCCAGTCTTTGCTTTTTCATAACCATTGATGACATGAATTGTTATTATGTCAGTACACAGGATGAAGTATTTGACCAAAAAGAAACCAATGCTCAAACATCTTGTTTGACTCGATCTAATTTTCATTAGTGTCAAACAAATGTTTTTTCTCCAATTCATTTGTCAAATATTTGAGCCTGTGTACATATAACCTTAAGTTTGAATGAACTCCTTTTTATTCCTGTTCGGGTCCGTCACTTTGGCCAGTTATTAGACCTATACCCGTATCCGTATTAGTGCATGTTGCATTACTCCATTGCATATGTAGTTCAAGGATTTCTCTTAGAGAGATCCCTGGAAAAATTTATGAAGAATTCCCTAAGGAATTCCTAGAGGATTCCTCAAGAGAATTTCAACAGGAATCCCTGGAGGAATTTCAGATGGAATCCCCAATGAAATTTTAGGAGTACTCCCGGAAGGAGTTCCAGGAGGAATGCTCGTAGGGATTCCATGAGGGAGCCCTGAAAGAATTCCAAATGAAATTCCCGCAGAATTTGCACAAGGAAATCCCAAAAGAAATCCAGCACGAGTTCCAAGCAAATTCCAACAGTAATCTCCAAAGAAATGCCAACAGGAATTTCAGAAAAAATCCTCTAAAGCATTCCAGTGGGAATTTCAAAGTGAATTCGAGAAAGAATCCGCTAAGGATTTCTAGGAGGAATCAATGAAAAATATTCAAGAGGAATCTCGGAAGGAATTCCAGGAGAAATCCATGTGGGATTTCTAGGAGGAATTACCGAAAGAATTCCAAGAGGAATCCTAGAAGGAATTCTAGGAGGAATCCTCGAAGAAATTTGAAGTGAAACCCCAAAAGGAATTCAAGGAGAAAATCTCAAAAGAATTCCAGAAGAAATCTCTGGAAAAATCATGAGGAATCCTCGTTGAAGTCCAGGAGGATCCCTGAAAAAAGTTCAGGAGGAATCCACAATGGAATTTTAGGAGGAATACTCGAAGGAAATTCAGGAGAAATCGAAATTCCAGAAGAAATGACAGAAGAAATTCCCGAACGAAGTCCAGGAGGTACACCCGACGGAATTCCAGAAGAAATCCCTGCAGAAATTCCAGGAGGAACCCCCTTAAGGAATTCCGGGAGGAATCTCCGAAGGAACTCCAAGCGGAATCCTCGAACGAGTTTCAAGAGGAGGAATCCCTGAAGAAATCCCCGAAAGAACTCTGTAAGGAATTCCCGCAGCAATTCCAAGAGAAAATCACGAAAGAATACCAGCGCGTATCTCAAAGGAATTCAAGCGGGACACCAAAGAAATTCCAGCAAAAATCCTTAATATAATTCCAGTGAGAATTTCAGGGAGAATTCAAGAAATAATCCCCAAGAATTTTGAGGACGAACCAACGAAATATATACAGGAGGCTCGACAGGAGGAATCTTTGCATAAATTCCGGGGAAAAATCTAATAGGACCGAAGTAATAACAAGAGGAATTCCCGAAAGAACTTAAGAAGGAGGAATCCCCGAAGGAATTCTAGGAGAACTCACCGAAGGAATTCCAGAAGGAAATCCCGTAGACATTCTAGGAGGAATTCCATGAGGAATCTCCGGAGAAATTGGAAGGGAAAGCTCCAAAGGATTTCCAAGAGGAAACACCGAAGAAATTACAGGAGGAATCCCAGAAACAACTCTAGAAGGAATCTCCGAAGGAACTCCAGGAGAAAACCCCGGAGGAATTCAACGAGAAATCTCTGAAAAAAGTCCAGGAGGAATTTCCGAAGGAACTCTAGGAGGAATCTCTGGATGAATTCTATGAGGAATCCCCGAAGAACTCCAGAAGGAATCTCCAAAGGATTTCAAACCGAAATCTTCGATAGTGAAATTCAAAGAAACAGTAGGGTAATTTGCCAATTGTTGCACGGTTAAAAACTTGCCTATTATTGGACACTCCATGCTTTTCTTATGGGGTGTGCAACAATTGGCGAATTTTTAGCCGTGCAACAATTGGCAAATTACCCTACTTTACACGATTTTCTTTTAACTTCCAAATTAATTCCAGGAGGAATCCCGAATGAATTTTAGGAGAAATTATCCAAGGAATTTCATGAGTAAATCCAAAGGAGTTCTAAGAGGAATCATCAAAGAAATTCCAGGAGAAATCCACGACCGAGTATCAAATGAAATCTCTGAAAGAATTTCTGGTGGAATCCATAAAGTAAGTCTAAGACGAATCCTCGACGGAATTCCTGAAAAGATCTCCAAAGGAATTTCAGGAAGATTTCCTGAAGGAACTCTAGCAGAGATCCCTGAAGAAATTGTACGAGGAATCCCTGGAAGAATTCCAAGAAGGAAGGAATTCCAGGAGGAATCCCGAAAGGAAGTCCAGAAAGAATCCACGACGGAATATCAGAAGGAATCCTTGAAAAAAATTCAGGAGGAATTCTTCAAGGAAGTCTAGGATGAAACCCTGAAGGAAATCTAGGATGAATCCCCGTAGGAATTCCAAGAGGAATCCTCGAAATAATTCCAGGAGAAATTTCCGTATGATTTCTTTGAAGAATCTCCTAATAAATTACAGGAGGAATTTCATGAGGAACCTCTGAAGGAAGTCCAAGAGGAATCCCCAAAGAAATTACAGGAGAAACCGCTGCAGGAATGCCAGGGGGAATCCCCGAAAGAATTCCGGTAGCAATCTCCGAACGATTTCCAGGTGGAATTCTTGAAGGATTTTCAGCGAAATCTCCCGAGGGAATCTTTATGGGTAGAGGGATCCCTGCAGGGTTTCCAGGAGGAATCCCCGACAGATTGTCAGGAGGAGTACCCAAAAGAATTCCTGGAGGAATTTCAGAAGGAAATGCACGATGAATTTTTGTAGAAACTCCATAAGAGATCCCACAATAATATCCTGGAGATATGCCTGATTATATTCCTAAGGAAATTCTCGAAGGAACTTTAACAAGATTCCCTGAAAGAACCTGAAAGAAAACCTCTGATTTTACTCCTGGAGCATCCGTGAGTCCTCCTGGAAAAATCTCAGAAGCGATACCTTGAAGAACTCATGGATGAATTCCTTAATGAACTTCTCCAGGAAAACCCTTTTGGATATCCTGAAGAATTTAAGAATTCTTAAACTCTTATACTAATTTTTGAATGGATTTTTGTAGGAATCCCTGAACAAACTTCTAGGGGAATCCTTAGATCCTCCTCAAAAGGAACCCCTGGATCTCTCGGAAGGAACTTCTGGAGAGATTTCTGAAATTCTGAAGGAATCCCTGAAGAAATTCAGGAGGAACCTCTGAAGAAACATCTGCATGAATCCCAGTAATTCCTAGAGGAATCTATGATGGAACTCTTGGACTTATTTCTGTAAGAACTCCTGTATGAATTTCTAAAAGAACGTTAGAAAATAGCTGTATTCGAATTTAGTCAAGACTAGAAAAGCTATTTCAAAGTTAAATTCTATCGCAGTCGAATCCAAAAATCGTTAACTGCTGTGAGAGAAAACTCAATCCGTTCGACAACTATTGTTCGACAGAACAACAATGAACGAAAAATCGGCAATAATTGAGTCCCTGAGGAAGATACCAAATGTTACCAAAACGTCGAACAAGATTCAATAGCTGAATTTGAAATTTGTCAAGACTGGAAAAGCCATTACAAAATCAAATGAACTTCAGAAGGAATCCCTGCAGGAACTCCTATACTAATTTCTACGACTGTTTGTTAGAATTCCTGAAAGAACTTCTAACGGAACTCTTGATGGATCTCCAGGAGGCATCTATGAATCCTCCTGATAGAATCTCTGAAGGGACTTCTGAAGGAATACCCGAGCGAACTCCTGTTGAAATAGCTCAGGGAACCTCTGAAGGAATTCCTAATGAACTCTTAAAGAAACTCTTGAAGAGGTTACCGAAGGAACTTCTGGATCATTCCTTGTAAGGAACTTCTGTAGGAATATCTGAAGGAACTCCTGGGATTTCCTGAAGGTACCCTTGATGGAACTTTTGGAGTGATATCTGAAGAACGCAGAACGCCAGGAGGAACCCGTTGTTGGAATTCTATAGGAATTCCTGAGAGATCTGCTAGACGAATCTCTGAAGAAACTCCTGGACTATTTCCTAAAAGAACTCCTGAATGAATTCCTGAAGGAATTTCAGAAAAAAAAACCCCTGGAGAAACTCTCTAACTTATCTCTGAACGACCTCCTAAGGGAACACCTGATGAATCTTCTGGATGAATCTCGGATGTATTTCTAGGAGGCATCCTTGAATCCTCCTGAAAAAAAATCTGAAGGTACCTCTGTCGAGATCTTCCTGAGAGGTCTTCTGAAAAAAAAAATGCATGTTGAAACTCCAAGAGGCATCCCTAAATCTCTGAAGGAACTACTCTGCCGTGTGCAGCATAGTTGTCCCATGTTCTATGGGAATCCCTATTAACATGGGACAACTATGCTTCACACGGCAGTACTGGAGACATCTTTGAAGAAACTGCTGAAGAGATCTCAAAAGGAACTTGTGAAGAATTCTTTGATTGGAATTTTAGAGTAATCTTCAAAAGAAAATTAGTATTTTATCTCAACTTTATGTAAACAAAATTTTGTTTCTGCATTGATCACCGGCGTGGAAAATGAAAATCGGCGGCGTGACAAACATCGGCGTATGGCGCGCCGCCGATACCGCGGTCGGCGTCGGCGTGGGGCAAAAAGTGTCGGCGGCGGCGGCGTGGCGCGGCGGCGCACAGGTCTACTGGCTGGAAGCTTATCACATGATTTGAATCCTACTGTCGAAGCAAAACACCGTCCCAAAAAGGCGTGCAGCGCGACACGCAGTGGTAATACACGCAACAGATTTGGAAACAGCGATATGAGAATTATGTAGGTATAACCTACAGCCCCGCACACCAAAGAATGATCTTGTTTTTGTAAAAAAAGGCAACAACGTTTTCATTTTCGAACTTTTTACCTCTTTTCGCTCATATTTTATCGTTTACTAATCCTAGACAAGCAATATAGAGTGATGAACCTGGGCGTATTAGTGGAATACACCGTGTCCAATAAGTTCTCATACAAAATCTAATTGAATTCATTTCACTTCTAAAATGGGATACAAATACAGCATACACTCCCGTTCAAAAGTTTGGGGTCACCCCCTCAAAAACATGTGATTTTTTTAGGCCCATATCTCTGCCAATTTGCGTCCGATTTCAAAACCCTAGGTTGCATTCAAAAGATAAAAGGTCAAAGAAACTTTGAACATGATTTAAAAGAAACTTTTTCAAAAAATTTCGTATGTAAACTTAACCCAAAGTTGCCAAATTTTCTAAAAAATGAATATAAACTTACGGCAGTGTCGCTGGAAGTTGGGTCGACCAAATTTTAAGATGAGAGCGGTAATATGACCCATTTTCTATTAGCTTTCAACTGCTTTTTACAGAACTTAGCTAAAAAATCTAGAAAAAAAGTTATTAAGTAAATTAATCCTTGATGTCATCGACCAAAAGTTTGGGGTCACCCCTCAATATGATGTATCGGCCAAAAGTTTGGGGTCACTTTCGTAAAACATGGAAAAGTGATTTGATGATATCTTCGTCATCTATAGTTCAATTTAATTATTTTTGGCTCATTTCAAAGATAATTAACTAAATTTACATTTGATGTCTTCAACTTAACGTATTTAACGATTTTTGTATATAAAATTGTTATGTAAAGTTAGCACATTTTACCACGCTTCAAAAAATGAGGCAACTTTACGTTAAGTTTTAGTAAGTAAATTTCTACAAATATGTGTGGTTCAATGTCTTTGCAGTAAGTATCATTTATTTTGTTTCAAATAAGCCAAGAAGAATTAAAATTGAATGAAAGATGACAAAGGTATCAACAAATCACTTTTGCATGTTTTACGATAGTGACCCCAAACTTTTGGCCGATACAGCATTTTGAGGGGTGACCCCAAACTTTTGGTCGATGACATCAAAGATTAATTTACTTAATAACTTTTTTTCTAGATTTTTTAGCTAAGTTCTGTAAAAAGCAGTTGAAAGCTAATAGAAAATGGGTCATATTACCGCTCTCATCTTAAAATTTTGTCGACCCAACTTCCAGCGACACTGCCATAAGTTTATATTCATTTTTTAGAAAATTTGGCAACTTTGGGTTAAGTTTACATACGATTTTTTTTGAAAAAGTTTCTTTTAAATCATGTTCAAAGTTTCTTTGACTTATTATCTTTCGAATGAAACCTAGGGTTTTAAAATCGGACGCAAATTGGCAAAGATATGGGCCTAAAAAAATGACATGTTTTTGAGGGGGTGACCCCAAACTTTTGAACGGGAGTGTATGTTTTGGAATTAACTGTCCATTATCCTTCTCTGCTGGTCGCTCAGCTGGCACACACGTGTCATTTCATTAGTATTTCGTCTCATTTCAACGTGTAACCAATCAAAAGCAGGACAAGATGCCGCATCAACATCTATGAATTCTAATAACCCATCCGAAACATCAGGAGTTGTCAGTGACATCGATGCTGTACGTATGCTAGACAAAATAGTCGATTGGTCTGACTCTGCAGATCTATCAATAGACGATATCATTTTCTTGCGTCGGATCAGGGAGATTGCAAGGAAAAAGTCCATGGAGCTATGATGTTCGAGTACGCCGAATAGTGTCTGATCGCTATGGCAAGTGTTTTTAGGTCTTGGTTTAAGCATTAATGGATTATTTTGTTTTTTTTTTGTAAATTTTACTTGGTTGAAATCGTAAATAATATTGTTCAAAATATAATCATAAGAAATATGTAGAAACAATAATGACATTGTTTGCTTTAGACACATTAAAATAGCCACGGTCTTCAGAAAAAAAAACCTGCCAAGGGCTGAAAGTCTCTTTAATAAAGACAAATCAATTAATCAATCTTTTGAAAAATCATTTTTTTCTGATACTTAGCAATCAGCAGCCAAAGAATCCTCACAAAAGAAGCATACTTTAGAGGTTGTTCAAAATACTTGTTTGTATCTGGAAGATGTTCAAAAGGAATCCCTCCAGTAGTTCCTGGAGTAGTATCCGTAGAAATCCGTTGATGAATCACTAGAGTAAACCTAAATAGATTCCTGAAAGAAATACCAAAAAAATGCTTAAGAAAATTTAATCCCAGCAGCAGTTCCTGAACCCAAGTAACACAGTTGTCATGAAAGAGTCATGGAGGCATAGGTTTTTGTTGCACAAAAGTCAACTTTCTAGCAAGTATTTATTTGTTAGAAATAAGTTACAATGACTTCTGCGCAACAAGTTTGTCATTTTAGTAAGACTACTAAGAAAAGCGTCTGAAAGATTCACAGGAGGAATGCCTGGAAAATTCTTAAAGATAAACGTATGAATGGGTCGTTATAGAAAGTTTCCTGAAAGAATTTATGGCGGAATTCTTGTAGAAACACCAGCAAAAATACCCGCAAGTAACGAAACAGAAGTTCTTGAAGGCAGTGCTGGGAATGGTAACAGTAATAGAAATACACTAGAACTCCAGTGGCGCTGTAGTCACTTTTCCCATTTAATTAAATTAATAAATTTTATTGTAACAATTGATTGTTTTTAAGTGTTCAGCTTGAAGAGCATCTTTTGTTTTGATAAACAAAATTTATTTGACACTTCTAGTACCCCTACTGACGCTGTAAGGGCGTGGCAAACTAGATGTTAGTCACACGAACAGTCGCGACATTGGACTTCTGTGGCTATTTATTCTAATGTAACAGTAGTCTGCTTGAATTTGATGATTGGAGCGATGTCTTTTCATATACGGGAGCAATTTGTTTGGATCAATATAGTAGGCGTTCTAATAAATCGCTACAGTAGCAGCTACAGCGCGGGAGCTCTAAATGAGTTTCATTGAAATTCGTTTGTCGTACAAAACAGATTCACTCGTCGTGGACTCAATAGTTAGGGCGTTTTGAAAGTTGGGTTAGGACATGACCCAATAAAAAAGCATTCGAATTACAAAAATCGATGTCAAACTGACTTTTACATCTGACTATGTACGTACAGCAGATTTGTGAAATTATGAGTGTATTTCGTGAGTTATTTGAGGTCATTTGCGTGTGTCTAGAGGGCATTTGAATTAGTTGCAAGTAGTCAAAACAAACGAGTATGCCAGCCAACAAGCGAATACGATTCGCTGGTCGGAGCGCAGTAGCCAGCGAATTCCCACAGTACTGGAGTGTTTTATTATGACCATCGTATTCGAAGCACCGTACACCCTGAGGATCCGTTTCCGATAGTTCATCTGATTAGGATTAGACTACGCCATTTCGTTTCTACCGTTCTTTAAGCGGTCACGCCCCGGATTTCTCGTCCAATTCTGCAAACGAATACCCTCCCGTCACTCTATCAAGGCATTGCTCCTCCAGTGCTATCGTTCCCAGTAACTCGACCGCTTTCTTTCAGCGAAGACCAACACAACCGTCACCAGAGCACCATTTGTGCCGAAGCCTTAATTGTCCCCGAATACCTCGATATATGCACAAACTCCCGTTTGAACAGCAGGAGGGACCTACAGGAGCGAGCTACAGTAGCAACATATGGTTGCTAATGAATTTCAACAAACTAGGCTACAGTACCATGGGTAGCTGTGATTTGTGTAATTTGGACTCCGCAGAATGATTTTCGCGAGTTTTCCCAGCACTGCTTGAAGGGATCGCAGCAAGAATTTCTGGAGGAATCCCACCACGAATTCCTTGAGGGATTCTAATGGATAAATCCCTGGAAGAGTCCGCCTGCGATTCCTGAAGCAATCCGAGTAGGAAATCTACAGCATAAATCTGATCATAAATTTCTGGAGCAACCCCAACAAGTAAACCTGGAGGAATCTCAGAGATTTCGGAAAGAAGAAGTAAATTTGTAGGGTTATAATCACAACAAAAGCAACGTTCATTGTTTGTTCTGTTTCAGAGGAAATAATAAGAAAAGTCTTTAAGCCCATAATAGCCAATGTGGCAATCAGCAAAACCAGGCTCAGGGTAGCCAACGGGCAATCAGCAAAACCAGGCTCAGGGTAGCGGGTTCAATTCCCGGTTGGCCCCTGGAACGTTTCATAATGGAAATTTCCTTAACTTCCTTGTGTATAAAAATGCTCCATATGCAAAATAACCATTGGCAGTGCGGAATCTCAGTTGTTTATGAGCAGGCTGTGTCCCAGTTGGAAAGTTACGCCACGAAGAGAGAGAAAGAGGTATCTTCCAGCAATTAAAACGATATTGGTTCAAAACTTTGGCTAGGGTTAAGCGCTAAAACGGTATAAATGTGTTAGTTTGCAAAACAAGTTTGGCCGTTTAAAGTTACACGAAATTTGTTCATTTCGTATTTTTTAGATGACGCCAAAAGACATCAGTTGAATTAATATTGATTATAAAATGGTAATGCTGAGTAAAACCACTTATTTTTCAACTTCAAAATAGGCTGACAAAATCGGGGGTAGACAAAATCGGGCCCCACTGTATGACCAGAAGAAAAAAATCAGAGTCTCAGTATTGGTGAAGTACGAAACCGTCTTATTTTGTACAAAACAAAACGTAACTTAAACAAAAGTGTCAATTTACCTGTTTTAATGAGGTTCGTTGAGTTAAAGAAGCATAGCTGCATCTTATCTTGTTGATTCACACCATAATCACTTCTTAAACATGCTTGTACCCCTATTGTGGTAAATTTTGTTTAGGATTAATATATCTTATTATAGATATCTTGAGAACAGAAGTAAAAAATCTTTGTATATCGAAACTAAAAATTAATCACATTGATGTAAAAAATTTACGATTTTTCGAGAAAGATCCAAAAAGTGTGAATCCATCACAACTTTTTTCACCGTTTAAAAGGTACCTATGTTTTAAAGCCTTTTCAAGCATTAATATTTTGTTGATAAACGTTTAAAATTCCATTCAATTTGATTCACTTGTTTCCGAGATATGACAGTTTAAATATGAGTTCTTTAAAAAATAGTTTTTTCGAGAACGGTTCGCGAAAGATTAACCAATCGAGTTCAAATTTGTACCAATGATGCACACCTCCTGTATCTGTCAAAGGATGCAAATTCGTAGTGGAATTGAAAGGAACAGTACCGTAACCGGAGGTAACATAGATCAAAATTTTCGATCTTTCGTAAATATGCCAGTGATCAATGTTCGTTTGTATTGAAAATGAGTCTATGATTTCAAATATGTTGTCCAAATTCTTACAAGTTATGTCCTTTTTTTTTTTTTTGGATATTCGTCTATGAGAACCCGACTGCGAGGGATATTCGATCGAAGGCTTTTAAGCTGAAGAAAGAAGGAAAACTGAGAAGCGTGTTTACTAAACTACAAATTGACTATTTTCGGGCATAAATGCTTTGGCTATTGGGACAACATATTGAGAGCTTACCTGGGCGGAGAGCGGATTTCACCACAATTTCAGCCTTACACCATTGCACAGGGGCGTTACTATTGTTCATTGAATTAGCCATTATCATCAGTAGGGAAAACTGCGATTAGAAGGAAACCGAAATCGAATACTTTATCTAACCTAATTCTAATATTTGAAGTTTCATCACATTCATTACACTGTTAAGATTACAGCTGCACAAATACATAAATATTTATACAAAAGAAGTGTAACAAAACAAAAAACACCAAACATTCATCAGCAACTTCATATTCAGCAGGTCCAACAACAGCAGCAGCAGCAATAATTAACAGCAGTGATTTGATCTATGTTTTGACTTTTAGGAAGGAAAGACGGAAGTATAGGGATCGGATTGGAAGGATTCGAGGAGAGATTATGGGTGAAACAGCAGGCCCAAGTCGTCGATAGAAGTAACAGCAACGTCATGATCATCCAAGCTCCTCTTGATGTAATCAAAACATAGATCAAATCACTGCTGTTAATTATTGCTGCTGCTGCTGTTGTTGGACCTGCTGAATATGAAGTTGCTGATGAATGTTTGGTGTTTTTTGTTTTGTTACACTTCTTTTGTATAAATATTTATGTATTTGTGCAGCTGTAATCTTAACAGTGTAATGAATGTGATGAAACTTCAAATATTAGAATTAGGTTAGATAAAGTATTCGATTTCGGTTTCCTTCTAATCGCAGTTTTCCCTACTGATGATAATGGCTAATTCAATGAACAATAGTAACGCCCCTGTGCAATGGTGTAAGGCTGAAATTGTGGTGAAATCCGCTCTCCGCCCAGGTAAGCTCTCAATATGTTGTCCCAATAGCCAAAGCATTTATGCCCGAAAGTTGAGCAAACTACATGAACCAAAGCAAATTCTCTCAATTTCTGAAGTTGACATTGTGGGTATATCCGAAACATGGTTGAATGAACGCATTGATAACAGTGTTCTAATGACTGATGGTTATCACCTCGTAAGAAATTATAGAACTGCAAGTATGGGTGGGGGCATCGTTATATTTATCAAAAAAGGACTCAGTTTTCGAATAATTGATCAATCATCCAATACTACAAACTTTGAAACTGAATATTTAATGGTGGAGTTGTTGATTGATGGATCAAAAGTATTGTTGACGTCTTTTTACAATCAGCCCAGAGTTGATGCTTCCACGTTACTTCAGGAGTATGGGTCACTCTACAATCACATTTACTTTCTTGGTGACTTTAATACAAACTTGCTAAACTTAGAAGCAATGTCAATTAAACATTTCAATGAAACAATTTCGAGTTACCAATTACAGAGCCTTGGTATAGAACCAACTTTTTCTTTCTTTCATGAAGCATCTTCTCAGCTCGACCTCATTTTAACAAACAGAGCCTCCCGAGTCTTGATTTTTAATCAAGTCGATATGCCTGCCTTTTCTACTCATGATCTTTTATTTGCCTTATTAGATTTCAACAGTTCAGTCGAGTCCAATGTAGGCACTCCAAACTCCCCTGCAAACAACTTTACTTGGCAGTACGACAACGTTACCTTGTTTATCAAAATCTAATCAGTGTGAACTGACTACTTTCCAGAATAAAAATGAAAAAAGGAATCTAAGCAGGAAACTTCTCCAACAAAACAAAACTAATGAAAAGAAAAGGCAACGGCCGAAGACAGAACATTATAATAATATATAGCTTGTAACCGTTGTTACAAGCTTCAAATAGTTTTTTTAAATGCACCATGTGGTCGAACATTCAAATATTCGAACATCATCAGCAGTCAAACTCACTTAGCAGTCCGACACGGCCATATGTAACGGCCGTTGTAACATGGCGTAACACAACAAGATGGGTCATGGAGTCTCGAGTGGGCTGAAGGGTTCGAAGGATGATTGTTGGACGGCCATCGCCCACTTTTAATCAGGCGAGCGTGTAGACCAGAAGTGCTCTGTAGAGTTGAAAATTTTTAAGAAAAACTTGTGGGAGTAGTGAATCGAGCTACGTTGGAGAGACCGTTCACCGCAATTCAGGTAATTCATTAGCTCGAACCAAATTAAGGAGCAATTATCCTGATACCTTCTCGCCAGGACCTTTTGTCTTGTACTTTGTTCTGTAGTACATTCTGGTTGGCGCGTCTGAAGACCCCCATTGCACGCCGGTCAAGGTGACCTCCGTAGTCGCCAAGACCTAACTGTCAAGGACCGCAATACCTCTGGCCGAAGGCCATCTACGTCAAGGAGGACTGTTCTCGGGCTGTGGCCCTAATTTCCAAGGAGAATTCTCTTCACGGTTCGGCAATAGGGCGGCCTTGCCGTCGTCGACCGGTTTCGTCCGAAGGAAGCGCCTGATCATCCGAACCAGCTCCACATCGCTGAAGACCGCCATTCCAGCCCACCGAAAACTGCCATTGTCCCCAAATCCCCATTCATCGAGATCGGGGCCATCTTGCCGATCACTACAACGTAGGAGTGACCGTGCCGCCGGAATTGCATCCGGCAACCCATCGCGAGCGCTCGCAGTACTGCAGATCACCAGTGCCAGAAATCCAGTGAAACACCCGTGAACAACAGAACAACAGTTTGGCCAAATGAATAGTGTAATTTGAACCGCTCGTGTGATAACAGATTTTATTTGAATGATTGAGTGCCAATTATGATCCCGCGAAGCCCCTCCGGTTGCCCGGTAGCACGCCGACCCTGTCCGAGTCTCGCGCTGCTGAGTTGTTGTCGGGCAGAACATTAGTTTCAAGCTACAGTCCGGAAAAATGCAATATTGGAAGAATGTATAAGGCACTGTACTGTTTTTATTTTGTATGGGATTTTGACGTTTCTTGGCCTTGTTGTTTACAAAATTTCTGTAAGGGTGAAAGAGAAGGAGAGTATTTTGTGCAGTGCCCTATAGACAACTCGGCGACTAGATAAATGCGAGAGGCGTAACAAACACATTCGCCTGTATGCCACAAGGCAAAAACTAAAATCTGCTGCCGGATATAAATGCCTACGTATGTAAAACTAATATTACAGTCGAACCTCCATGAGTCACTGTTCCTTGACTCGATATCGACTCAAGGAGGTAAATTTTTCCATACTGAAAATGATTTCTGGGTTACTGTGATGGTCCTCTTAAAAAGCTTCCCAAAAGATTTTTGTTCCTCTACTCGATATTTCCTTGAGTCGATAGATAATGAAGGTTTTACTGTATAACATTACCTCATCTGAAAAATATAACAAAATGGCTGAAGTGTAGAATTAGCATAAGTTAAAATACACATAAATAAAAACAAAAAAAAAAAAAAACAAAATGGCAAAAGAGCGTAACGATCAAAGCAGGCTTCAGCCATGACGTTTTATGCAGAATGGGGAACCGAGGTCCACCAAGGAAGACTATGCCGATGGAAGATAAGTTTGAGGTAATTTAAAAACCGGAATGACCACTAACCCAATATTACACTACAATGCAAAATCAGACAAATTTTACGGATTTCCGTATGCGTTGACGATCCAGAGATCTTGTCCTATCCAACGCATCTCCTGCAGCGCTTCAATGCCGAGCCCGCAGTCCTTCAGTATATCGGCAAGTATGCGGGTGCTCCAGATGACATTGAGTGAGCTTCCTATCGCAAGTCCCTGTTCGTCGCTGGGGTCGGTTTGTATTCCTTTGAAGATTTTTCACTGCCTGTTTTTTAACGACCGGCTCCCAGTAGCAAACACCAACGCCCCTAACGGTTCACTATCCGGAGGGCCCCAGTAAATTTGCCGAATCAAACCCATCGTCCCTGTCGGCATACGACCAAAGTTACCACCGGGCTTGGTTACCCGATCTTCCCTAAGGTTGCTCATATCCCGGTCGGTTCGTTAGGAGGAGGAGGGATCGAAGTTGCAATTGCAAGGCAAGGAGCTGAAAAACCTTAAAGATGCCTGAGTTGCTGTGCCAGCTTTTACCGTGGTCACAAATTTTTTTAAAGCTATGCGATGCAACATAGAAACGGAATTTCTTTGGCACAGTGCATGACGAGATAGCCATATAAATAAATACAATTTTGTACATAAATCATTCGACTCCTTGCCCTGCCAAGATTTCCGTTAAATATTGTCGTAAACAATTGCTCAGCCCCGTCCTCATCTCGACGATAAATTCAATTAGCAACTATAAATCTACCAGACATGAACGCCCCCAAAATCAACAGTATCGGTATCATAACATTGTTGCATAAACTCTCTGTCTTGCACGCAGCTCACTAGCATCATCGGGCCTCCACCACTCATCATTTCTTCCGCAATCCGCAGAATTGTCTGCAGCAAGCAAGGGAACATTCTTCATCACACTCAATTGACCTTCCCTCTTTTACAAACTTTCGTTCATACGATCCGTTTGGGCATGCATCTCGACAGTAACCTATTCAACCTTCGCATTTCGATTGCGGTACTTGAGATGTTAATAACTTTATCGAATCGCTTTGGGGCAACGCACATAAATCCGCACCCTACAACTGACCCTAGTGGTTGTTGGATTGGATAGCCATCATCATCTAGAAGAAGGCCAGCCGTTCGTTGCTGATTAAAGCCAATCCAAGAGATGGACTAAGTGTGCCATCCGACATATACAGGCAGGCATCCTTGAAATCGTACTCGAAGGGAACCAATAAATGGGTGGGAAGGAATTAACTTAATAAAATGCAATTATTTTAATCGATCCGCTCTCTACCCGGAAGGTTGAACGGTCGTGATTTTTTCGCAGTCTTTGGACGGATGATTGGTTAAAACTGAAGATTATTTTTGTCCATATCAGGAGAGTGCGGATGTTGAGCTGTGGATCATCGACAGCAGTAGAAAAGGTTCTCGTCCCTTTGATCGCAAAACATCAATAATGTGGGTTCAATCTTCGCCCCAAACCCATGCAGGCGGACATACAAATAAAATTGAAAAATGCGCCCATTTTTTCCAACATGCAAACATTTAAATGCCGCGCATTACAGCGCTTAAAAGTGGTCGATATAAATTTATCAACTCTGCAACCACGAACCCCCACACATGCTTTGCAGCGGGAAGCGGACCTATAAGAGAGAAAAAAGGCGCTATCCACAAATAATGTTGTAAATCGAACGGAATAAATACCACACGATTGGCACATGGGTAAATACGTTTAATCCGATTTCGCGAGCTCCGCTGAATGCTACGACGACGTCCCTATGGCATGGTGCACCATTCCACGCATCGCAAACTCTACTTCTGGTCGGGTTGATTTGTCATGGGTGGCGGGGTCGGCGGGGGCTGCATTGCAGCAGGAGACTTATGCACCATTCTCGTGCGCGCGGTCGCCGCCGTTCGATCGCCACTTTTGGGAGGAGTCCGATACATGGTAATGGAGCAACACACGTACGAACACACGGAACTTCGCAGAACATGGCATGCGGGAATTGAGTTGTTTCTTTTGCATGACTCAGTCGCCTTCACGTGACTTGACGCCCTCAATCCCGTTTCTAATAAACGGTGTCATTTGTTAGCCATTTTTATACATGATAATGTTGAAATTGAGCTATTAAGTGGGTTTCTCTGTCAGTGCCGCTATAAGTAATAGAGATTTTGCCAGGAGACATATATTTGCCTTTTAGCTGGTGATTGATAAAGCCTGAAACCTATATAACTTATATGGATATTCTGCGTTTTACATTCATTTATTCATTTATTTAGTTAACATCAAATTCATGATAATACTGAATCAACAATTTGCCGCCATAATACTCGATTTGCAGCTGCAGCTCTCCAACGTCGGTCACGCCCAACGCTCGCCAGATCACGCTCCACCTGGTCCGTCCATCGTGCTCTCTGCGCTCCACGCCTTCTTGTACCTACCGGATGGTTAGTAAACACCAACTTTGCAGGGTTGTTGTCCGGCATTCTTGCAACATGCCCTGCCCACCGTATCCGTCTAGCCTTTCTTGATGTTGGGTCCACCGTAAAGTGCAGCGAGCTCGTGGTTCATCGTTCTCCGCCACACACCGTTCTCCTGCACGCCGCCAAAGATCGTCCTTAGTACGCGTCGCTCGAAAACTCCGAGTGCTTGAAGGTCCACCTCGAGCATCGTCCATGTCTCGTATCCGTAGAGAACCACCGGTCTTATTAACGTCTTGTACATGGTACATTTGGTGCGGAGGTGAATCTTTTTTGACCGCAGTTTCTTCTGGAGCCCATAGTAGGCACGACTTCCACTGATGATGCGCCTTCGTATTTCACGGCTCACGTTATTGTCAGCCGTTAGCAAGGAACCGAGGTAAACAAATTCTTCTATCACCTCGAAAGTATCCCCGTCTATCGTAACATCGCTGCCAAGGCTTGTCCTATCTTGCTCAGTCCCACCTACCAGCATGTACTTTGTCTTAGCCACATTCAACACCAGTCCGACCTTTGCTGTTTCACGCTTTTGGCGGGTGTACAGTTCTGCCACCGTTCCAAATGTTCTAGCAATAATATCCATGTCATCCGCAAAACAGACAAATTGGCCGGATTTCGTGAAGATCGTACCCTGGCTGTTGAGCCCGGCTCGTCGCATAACACCTTCCAGGGCGATGTTGAATAATAGACAAGAAAGTCCGTCACCTTGTCGTAGTCCCCGTCGAGATTCGAATGATCTGGATAGTTCACCCGAAATCCTTACGCTGTTCTGCACACCGTCCATCGTTGCTCTTATCAGTCTGGTAAGCTTCCCGAGAAATCTGTTCTCGTGCATGATTTTCCATAGCTCTGTGCGGTCGATACTATCGTACACAGCAAAATTTTTGAAATGCTACCAGCACGCCAAAAATCAGCAAATGAAATTGCTGAATTCCAGCAACATTTTTGCTGAATTTCAACACAACTTTGCTGATCAACTGTCAAAATTGCTGGATGGTTCAGCAGTTGAAAAATAATTGCTGATACTCAGTTATTTGTATTGCTGAATGCAATCAGCACGCCAAAAATCAGCAAAGTTTGCTGATTACCAGCAACAATATTTTGCAGTGTATGCCGCTTTGAAGTCGATGAACAGGTGGTGCGTTGGGACCTGGTATTCACGGCATTCCTAGAGGATTTGCCGTACGGTGAAGATCTGGTCCGTTGTCGACCGGCCGTCGATGAAAATGCGTTGAGCTTCTGGTAGAACTTACGTGTTTCTTGTGAACGGAACAACAGTTCCATTTCCTTGCACTCCGCTTCTTCCAAGCGGCGCTTTTTCTCCCGGAAGAGACGGGTCTGCTGCTTCCGCTTCTGTCTGTATCGCTCCACATTCTGCCGGGTTCCATGCTGCATCATTATCGCCCGCCCTGCATCCTTCTCCTCCAGAACCGCTCTGAACTCCTCTTCGAACCAATCGTTTCGTCTACTCCGTTCTACGTACCCGATAGTGTTCTCGGCTGCGTTGTTGATGGCTGCTTTGATTGTACTCCAGCAGTCTTCTAGAGGGGCCACATCGAGCACACCCTAGTCCTGCGACGCTGCCTCGAGATTCTGCGCGTAAGCGGTGGCGACATCCGGTTGCTTCAGTCGCTCTAGATCGTACCGGAGCGGCCGCCGGTACTGTACATTGTTAATAACGGAGAGTTTTGGGCGCAGTTTAAACATCACCAGGTAGTGATCAGAGTTGATATTAGCGCCACGATAGGTCCTGACTTCGATAATGTCGGAGTAGTTCCGTCCATCAATTAGAATGTGGTCGATTTGCGATTCCGTTTGTTGTGGTGATCTCCAGGTGTAACGATAAGGAAGGCTGTGCTGGAAGAAGGTGCTACGAATGGCCATGTTCTTGGAGGCGGCGAAATAGATGAGGCGTAGGCCATTTTCGTTCGTCAGCTGGTGAGCGCTGAACTTTCCAATCGTTGGTCTGAATTCCTCCTCCTGGCCTACCTGAGCGTTTAGATGCCCTATGATGATCTTGACGTCGCACTTTGGGCAGCGGTCGTACTCGCGTTCGAGCTGCGCGTAAAATGCGTCTTTGTCATCATCAGTGCTTCCGGAGTGAGGGCTGTGCACGTTTATTATGCTGATGTTGAAGAATCGGCCCATGATCAGACTCAAGCCCCTTACATGCGTTTTACATATTGGTAACAAAAAACAATAAAACTTGATTTCGTTTCCAAAGTTTTTAATTTAATATCAAACTCAGAAAACTGTTTATGATACCGTAATCTGGAGGGAAGTTGATCACTTTTCCGTTATTATTTTTAATAAAATCAGGTACAATGTATATGAGTCTAAACAAATATGTTTAAAAATGTATTAAGTGGACCTGTATCATGTTCCGTAAACAAAATTCTAACAAGAAACTGCTACATTTTGTAAAAAAATGTTTAAATTGCCCAACTTTAAACTTTAAATCCGGCATGAAGTTGATCAACCAATGACATAGCATTCTAAGATTGGAAAATTATTGAACAAATTAAATTTGATGATGCTGAATCTGAATAAGTTTTTACAACTGGTGTAATTTGTATGTAAAATTAAAAAAAAAAAGTTTAGTTATTACGCATTAAACGCATATAGGTAGGCAATTGATTAAAGAAACACCTTACTTTCGCAAAAATGTGCTGTTTTTGAATAAAGCTTACATATTAACATCAATTTTCACTCGCTATGTTCAATAAGCCTACCATTAATAGATAAAAATAAATTCATTTACGTCTAAATTTTCTCAATTGGAACAGATTTGTAGCGTAATCAGCGGATGAAGGACGTGGATCCCATAGTGATCAACTTCACCCCCCTGATCAACTATCCCACAGATTACGATAATATTAAGAACTTAATGAAAACAAGGTTTGATTTCACGAATTCAAAAATAAATTAATTTTGTTTTATTAGATTTTGTTTTTACATTATATTTGTATAATGTAGTTGGGTACTTTTTTTTACGTATCGATTACACTGCTCGACAAAATTTTACAAAATTTGGTGTTATGGGATAAGAAAAAAAAAAATAACAGGGGATTGGGACCCCAGAAGTGCCATAGTGAAAGAATTTTTGAAAAATATTGGACCGATCCTTCACAGTTCAAGATCGAAGTTTGTATGGAGAACTTGGGGTGTTCAATTGATACGCGCATAAGAACGTATGGTCATGGTGCATATATTTAGGCGTTTTCGGTATTCAGGTTTGTTTCGTTATTGTCTAACGCCTAAAAATATGCACACCCCGTTCTAACGCGCATATCAATTGAACACCCCAAGTACTCCATACAAACTTCGGCCTTAAACTGTGAAGGCCCGGTCCAATATTTTTCAAAAATTCTTTCAGTATGACACTTCTGGGGTCCCAAAGCCCTGTTATTTTTTTTCTCATCCCATAACAAAATTTAGTGTTGAACGGTGTTATTGTCTCAAAACGAACTAGCAGACCCAACGTGGCTAGCGTTCCTAAAAAAGTAGTTTTTTTTTTATACAATCAATCCTAGAATCTCCTAGAAGGAATTTTCTAGAAGCTTTTTTTGTGCATATATGAAATATTTCACTCAGTATGGTGCACTTCTTTGAAAAACGCCAGAAGGTATACTATTACATATCCAACATTGGTTTGTGTATTACTGTTGTAGGGTTCTAATTCATAGAATGAAAGAAACTTCTAGATCTTTCTACAGGATTGATGCAGCAATGCAAAAATGCAGCGATGTACCCAGAAAAGATGAAACAATGCAACGATACACCAATGCAAAAACACATCAATGCACCAATATACGACGGAACCATGGAAAGATAATACTTGTATAACCATGTGAAACAGTTCAACGAAACATTTCAAACGTGAAAGAAGAACGGACAACTCTGGGATTTAGCCGGGCCCGTGGCGTAGTGGGTCACACGTTCGCTTCATACGCGGATGGTCATGGGTTTGATTCCCAGCCCCGGCACTTGCAATTTTTCGTCAGTTGCTCTTTACCGAGAGCGACTGACACTGACCCTCTTCTGAGGCCCATGGCTCAAACGGACCCGGATACCTGGACATCGGCGAATTGCTACTCATAATGGACCCCCAATCGGACTGGAAAGGAACATCCTATCATCCTTGTGCTCATCATTCTACCATGTTGAGTAAAAAATTGAAAGCAGCAGAAAGGCAACCAGTTCGATAAAGTATAATAGAATACATCTAGGCTCTGTACAGTACTGTAGGTACAGCTTTCAATTGAAATCGCTCACGTAGCGCCCTAGTGGACAATAGAGCTGTAAATTAGGTTGAGTGATTAAGAATAAAAAAAAAAAACTCTGGGATTTCATATCTATTATTTTTATTCACAGAATCTTCTAGAAGGAAACTTTTTAAAAGATTCCACGAAAGCTATTACATCAACTAGCTGGCCCGACGTGGCTAGCCACGTTAGCTAGAAAAAAATGTATTTTAAATTCCAGTTATACTTCTTCAATGAAACTGTTTTCGAGAACATTCCAGAATCTCTCTCCAGAATGCTTCTCTCTTGAACGTTTAGTAATCTCCAGAAAGTTCTCAAAATTTAATGAATTGTGATTTTCCAGAACTTTTCAGAAGGTTCATTTGACTTTTTTTTTCTTGAACGTTGACAAACTCCCCGAACATAATCGGCATTAAAAAAAAATGTGCCAGAAAATTCCAGAAGGTTAGTTTTCTTATTCTTTCTGAAACATTCAGTAGCTTCTGGAAAGTACCTGGGAAGAATAATGTTCCAGAACATTCTAGAGATTTTTTCTGTTTTCATTTGGAATGCTCAGTAGCTTCCAGAAATTTCTCAAACATTTTATGAATTTGGTTGTTCTAGAACCTTCTTAAAGGGTATTTTCATTCTTTCTGGAACGTTCACAAACTCTCAGACACTTTTCGTAAATTTAAAAAAGTTTGCAGAAGGTCTTTGTCTTGTTTTTGTCCAGTAACTTCTCAAAAGTTTTAAGAATTTTGATTATCTAGAACATTTTCGAAGATTATTATACTTCTTTCTGAAACATTCAGTAATCTCTAGAAAGGTCTCGAAATTAAATGAATTTTGATGTTCCAGAACATTTTAGAAGACCCTTTACTTCTTTCTTGGACTTTCATTAACTTCCAGAAGGTTCTTGAAATTAAGAATGAAAAGTGTACAGAACATTCCAGATAGTTTTTCTCTTTTCTCTGATTGAAACGTTCAGTAACGCACAGAAAGTTTTCGATATTTGAAGAAGTGTGATATCCAGAATATCTCAGATGATTGTTTTTCTTTTGTAACGTTCAGTATATTCCAGGAGGTTTCTGGACATTTTATGGATTTTTTATGTTCCAGAACATTCTAGAAGGTTCTTTTTTGGTTTGCTCGTTCCCTAACGTCCATAACCTTTTCCCAATATAATAAAGTTTCATGCTCTAGAACATTCTAGAAGATTCTTTTCTAAAACTTAAAAGTGGTTATTAGAAGCCGAAGTTCTCAGTTAATAACTGAGCTCATAGACACTAAGCTGAGGAGCACGGTTTGTCCCAGTTGGGACGTTACGCCAAAAAAGGTGTTCCATAATGCTGTAGAAGGTTCTACTTCTTCTTCTTTCTGAAGCGTCCAGAAACTTCAAGGGGATTCTCGAAAATTTAAAAAGTTCCATATTTGAGAGCTTTCCAGAACGTTATTTATTTTCTGGAACTTCCAGAAAGTTCTTAGAATTTTTAGAATATTGATGTTCCAGAACATTCAAGAAGGTTTTTCTTATTATTCCTAGAAAGTCAAAAAACATCCAGAATGTTCTCGTACCTTTTAGAAATTTGATACAACTATGGTGAAACATTTCAATGAAACATTTCAGAGCGTGACGGAAGGACAGACAACTCTGGGCTTTTATATATATGATGCATATGTGAAAAATTTCACAGCATTGGGCATCTCATCGAGAAGCGCCAGAAGGTATACTTCCAAGCATCCACCTTTTGTTTGTAAATGACTGTTGCAGGGTTCTGATCCATAGAATGGAAAGAAAATTCTAGAAACTGCTGAATTGATTTAACAAAACAATGCTTTAAAATCCTACGATGCATTGATGTACGACAAATGCAGTGATGCACCAATGCAACGATGTACTAATTCAAATATGCACCAATGCAACGATGCACGAATACAGTGATGCACCAATGCAATGATGCATCAATGCAATGTTGCACCAATCCAACGATGTACATAGCAACGATGCAGTTATGCAATGATCCACCTATGCAACGATGCACCAATGCAATGAGGCACCAATGCAAGGATGCACCAAGTCAACATAGGTAAAATGCTACAGTGTAATGATTATTGTAGCTTTCATTCTGTGAAACATTTCAATGAAACATTTCAAAGCGTTACTGAAGGACAGACAACTCTGGGATTTTATATATATGATGATTCGAAATTGTTGTTTTGTAGAATACCTGAAGTAATTGAAGCTGCCTGTATTTTTCGATGATTCACGTTCCAGTATCTCTGGTTCCGAAGCTGCGGGTACCGGCATCTCAAATGCGGATGGTGCCGAATCCTCTGCCTCTCTTTCCAATGATGGCCCAAACTACGTGGCAGCAGTGTTTTGTATTATTTGAACAAAACTGTTTGGTTCTTCATTTTCTAAACCACTGTCTACCGCTGCCTCATCAAATTCAAATGCTTCTGAGCCATGCGCAATAAAATCTGCATAATTATGATCTTTGAGAGCGGGGAATGAATAGAGAGGAAATGGTCCTGCTTGCCTTGTTGGATTTTCATTCAAAACACCGGATTACAATATGCGCGAGGTGACGGAAGGAATTGCATCCCGCTTCCGCTTTAGTTTTCCTCGACAAAATGCGCCTGTAAATCCAATTTTCAATACTCAATACAGCTCAATATCAATCTTTGCAAACATTACTTACGCTGCACACTTTAGAATTTGGTTTAATCGCGTCATCATCTGAATCACAGCCACCACCATCTGCCTTACAGAACTCGATCCATTTTTGCTTCGGATCTTTCGGGAACCGATAATACTGCACCTCCGGATTTGAACGACCTGTTTTGTTGCACTTTTGAACCAAACCAACGATTAATGTTTTCAGCCGAACAGAACTCAGATTAGATCACGTCAGAATTAAACGAAAACGAGTTGACGATACATTCCCTCCTAAATGCAGCTTTTAAAATTTGTAGAATTAGATTATAAGGTAGTGAATTCCATATAGCAACGCCTCTGACGAAGAATGAATTTCCGTACATTTCGATGACGTGGCATGGAAAATTTCTGTCAATGAGCACCCCATAAAGGTCTCAATTTGCTGAATAAATAGTCAGATTTTCGAGAATTGAGTAGTTTTAAAATCATCAGCAAACAACATCTCACTTTTGCAAAATTTTCAAACGGGCATCCAATTACCTTTGCCTGTAGATGCGAAACATGTTGGACATAGTTAGGTTGAACACAAATTGTATGTATGTTATTTGCGCTTTAATAACACCGTTCAGCACTAAATTTTGTTATGGGATGAGAAAAAAAATAACAGGGGTTTGGGACCCTAGAAGTGTCATTGTGAAAGATTTTTTGAAAAATATTGGACCGGGCCTTCACAGTTCAAAATCGAAGTTTGTATGGAGAACTTGGGGTGTTCAGTTGATATGTGCATCAGAAAGCGCTGTGCATATTTGTAGGCGTTAGGCAATAACGAAACTAACCCAAATACCGAAAACGCCTTAAATAATGCACGGCACGTTCTTATGCACCTATCAATTGAGCACCTCAAGTTCTCCATACAAACTTCGGTTTTAAACTGTGAAGGCCTGGTTCATCATTTTTCAAAAATTCTTTCACTCTGGCACTTCTAGGGTCCCAAACCCCTGTTATTTTTTTTTTCGTCCCATAACACCACATTTTGTAAAATTTTGTCGAGCAGTGTAATTTATACGTATAATTGCACTTACCTGCCTTGCGTCAAAGAACCTGCTATGATAAAAGGTGCTACGAATTTGTCTCCGTTCAAAAAGTGATGATTGTTGCGCAAATTTCTAATGCAGTCTTTGGCGCCACAAATCATCAAATGGCAGCACTGGGATCAATCTAATCTGTTCGGTGAGAGAAGAATAAAATAGATAGTCTAGATTATTATAGCAGTGATGGTATTTCACTTATTGGACTCAATTCATGAAAAGGTATTTCTGATTCCTTGTATTTTCAACAGAAACCTCCTATGAGTTATTCGGTGGACGATGTATTCAACAAAAGTTGCAATCCGTCTGGCCATGGCATGATTCAGCGACAGAATGTCTAGCTGGCTGACTGACCGGTTTGACGGTGACACAACTGGAGATGGCAAAGCTGGTTCGATCAATGGGATATGTGTTGATTGAGCGGTACGACGAGTGGTACGATATCCAGCGACAGAACGTCTAGCTGGCTGACAGGTTTGACGGTGACACAACTGGAGATGACAGAGCTGGTTCGATCCAAAATCCGCTGGTTGAGAGGTTTGACGAAAGATGCGATGAAAGGAGTGCGGCTGGACGAACTTCGGCGGCGGAGTTGGCGAGAGCGGGTTTGAATTTAGAGCTCCATTCGCCTCGGAGCTTCTACGACCGTCTTGAACTCGTCGATGACATTTTGGATTTCCGCATTCGTGGTAAGACTTTGCTCCACAAAAGGTAGCATTAGTGCCTCAAGCCGTTGCTGTGTCATGGTCGATCGCAGTTTGGTTTTCACTAACGCCATCTTTGAAAATACTCGCTCGGGAGAACAGGATGTCACCGGATAAACACAGAAGTACTGTGTTGTTTTAAGAAAATTGCAGTTGTTGTTTGATTGGTCGTGTTGATCCAATCGATCCAGTCATAGGTACCCCAGTTAACTTCTGCATTTTTCCTCGCCTTCAGCAACAGAACTTTGACCATTTTGATATCTAATGCAATATACTTACTACATCATGCACCACCATGACATTCCGGGCACCATTTCTGAATTCACTGAATCATCTAGGTATCCACTGCACGATACTGATCTCATGCACCATCTTGAGATTCCTTGCACCATTTTAGGATATTGAATATATCAAATAAGCATTCCCAGCACCATCTTGCGGTAGGTAATTGCCTTTCTCGTACACCAACGTGTACTGAAAGGCTATAGGTTCACTCAAAAAACGAATTTTCGATAGAAGGCTGGTGATATGCCTACAGCCAGTTCTAACGGTGCTGGTCCGGATCAATAAAATGGTCATAACTCTGGAACGCCTCAACCGATCTGGACCATTTTCATCAGCAAATAATGCGGTAGAATTCCAATTCGATTCCAGCTATTATCCGAAAAATCGGCCTATGGCAAGTGCATTGAAAGAGAGGGACCTTTTTTGCACACACACGTACATAAATTATATACACAAGCATACATCATCTCAATTCGTTGAGCTGAATTGATTGGTATATGAATTGATTGGTAGGTACCGTCAGTGGGGGTGTCATTGGGCCAAAATTGCATAGTCCTTCCCTTTGCAAGTCGTTACAACAATATTTTAGCTGTAAATCAGTGTTGAATTCGGTACACATGTTCATTTTTATATTATTTAGGATTGTTCAAAGTATAAATGCTTAGACTTTAATTTTGGCAATAATACAGCTTAATTGAAATTAAGCCGAACGCTAAAATTCGAACAAAATAGTTCAATGTGAAAAAATATCGCTTGCAAATCAAAATCATTGAATATATCGATACAAGCGCACAATTGATCAGTTTCTAGTCACCTAAAAATAACATCACAGACAAACAAACGTGGAAGTTTGACCACATTCATTATAAATGATCAATGGCCCAATACAATACATCCGCTATCCCTTAAATATAACTCCAACTAACATTCTCAAAAGACGAAAGAATTATTTCTTTATCATTTACTTAGAAACTGATATGCGTGCATTTTTAATTTTGCATGAATCTCACATTTATTCTCAAAATATTACACCGTATTATGCATAAAATAATGTGAATACTCTCAGTTGTTTAATTCACATTTGTAAGGTTTTCGTGCTGATTGCATTGATTTTATATGGCCCAAAGTCGCCCCCAAAATGAATTATTTATGCTGCAGCCCCAATAAATAAGATTTTCATGCAAAATACCATACAAGAGCAAGAAAACTCATATTATTTTTCAAAACAACAGCTTATTACACCGAGTAAACAGAAAATCAGTACACGTTCGGTGTTCAGCTGTCTTCTACAGGACATTTTAAAACAACGATATTGTACAGTACACCCAGCCATAAAATTCACATCACGTTTTCTTAATGAAAAATTAACTAAATGTGACCTTTCCTACATCGGATGGTAAACGCAAGCTATAATTACCATATACTATGCACATAGGCGAAACTACTGGGGGTGCCGGGGTGCCAGGCACCCCCTAGAATTTGAATGCTGCTGTGAGATATGGGGCGATGAATGATGAATGGATGAACTAATGAATATTTGTTTGTAGTGCACCCCCTGACAAAAATCCGGAGTTTCGCCCATGACTAGGGGCTGTCCATAAACCACGTGGTCATTTTTTTGGGACTTCTGAACGCACACCACCCCCCCCCCCCCCCCCCCCCCGTGGTCATTTGTACATACAAAAAATTTTATTCGTCCATACAAAATGCTCATAGGCCGAACCCCCGCCCCCCTCATGACCACGTGGTTTATGGACAGCCCCCTATGCACTTTTTGATAATCACTTTGGAAAATATTAGCATTTTGAGCGGAACATCTTTCTTGATTTTTGACCCAAAGTTACCACCCCATGCCCAATGTCACCCCGACTGACGGTACTTATTTTCGTCCTACTTAAAACAAAGGATTGAAGCACTGGTTGTTTTACTTATTTTTTTTTTGTATTTTAATGGATTTGGGAACGTGAGATTGCTAATGGCACTACTTGAAGAATTCAGAGAAAGTTCACAAACTACGTAGACTCTTAAGAGGGAGAGGGGGTTATGGCCAAAGTCTACACTCCATACAAATTTTTGAAATTTTGTATGGCCAAAACTCTACGGGGGCGGAGTTTGTCTGAGATATATACATTATAGACAGCGCCTTATGGTGAAGACTTGAAACCGTGGATCAAAAATGTACAAAATATGTTTGTTGTATGTTGCAGGAAACCTTTGACGAATTGTTCGTTTTGAAGACAACTCTTGAGAAAAATGATGTGCTCCCGATGAGGTTGCGAGATCTACAGCTCTAGTTCCGTACTTTCTATACAAGACCGCCTTTCATCGCCGTTGATTGCAACTTTCTGGAAGTTCTTAAGAAATTGTAAACAGATGTAAAACTTATACCTGAGAGGATTTCAAGGTGCGATATCAAGTGGAAAAAGCAGTATTTGGCACACTTTTCTGCAAACATATCACTGCGGTGGCCAATCCAACACCATGAAGCTACAGAACTAACTCTACACCCAACATCTCATTTCACTCCATTCAGATTATCCCGTTACGGGGAAACTTTTCCCGGCAGAGCTTATAACAATATGTTATCCCGAAAATTTTTATTGCTTCGTTGAGTTGGCCACATTACACTGTTCAAAGTGCCATTTTAGCACCTGATATAAACCAAACCCAGGCCACCACCAGCAACCGACCGCACACGCACCACGCCGCACAACCGGAACCAGAACCAGACACCTTCCCACCAAAAGAAACTTCTGTCCCATATCGCATTGCACTTCCAACACGTTTCTTTTTTTCTGCTGCTGCTTCAGAGGGAAAAGTTCTTCTGGAGCTTTGTTCTCCCTGTTGGAGCCTGCGGCAATGTGGTCTTTCTCGGCATCGTCGTCGTCATCATAACTAGGAAAGATGAATACGAATGAGGTTGCAGTAGTAACAGTCTAGTCCTGTTGGTAGCTGGTGGATAGGTATCTAATGCATGTTTCAAAAACCGGAATACGGAAAGAAGCATAAACTTTCCTTCGCAATTCCTCAAAGGTGCAGAGCGAGCGCCCCGGCAATGGCAGCTAAAAAGGCAAAAGAGGGGAAAAGTTTTTGGCTGACTGGAGTGCAGTTGGACGTAAACCAGTGATACTTACCAAGAGGTCAGAGTTTCTCAACTGACTTTCGATAGTTGGACTATTGAGTCAATATTCTCAGGATTTGCGCAACATTCGAACAAAGGCCGTCGGTTAGTTTAAGAATAATACTTAAAATCCTTCGCAAGTTTTATCAAATTAGGATGCGGGGCCATTTTTAGGGCGGGGCATGAAATTTAGGACACGTTCATATTGGCCGCCCTTCCACTACTAGTTAGCCAATGTCTGATTGGTCTACCAGGAGCACAGAACAAGCAAACTCCAGATCATTATTGTTTTTTTAACATTACTTGGCGTAACTCCGACAAACCTCAGGCCGATGTAGATTATGATGTTATGCGTTGATGTATATTGACAGGCAGATAGACCATATTTAGACAGGGGGTAGCAGGGACAGGAATCCAAGAGTTGCATGAACCCTCTTAACCTTCTGCGAGTTGGAGAGTATGTCTAGGATATGGTAGAGTTTGGCAGCGGGCTCTGTTGAACTTCTATGAAAATCCGCCGGAATGCCAACCGGCACATCAGAATCGATGCCGGTAACATCCTGATTAGGGCATTATGGCTAAGGCTTACGACGACAGACAACGGAATATGGATTGGAAGGCGACGATGAGCTGAAGGCGCTCAGAACACGGATATGGAGCGATTCTAAACTCTTTGCGCGCCACAAACGCTGCTATGAGACAGCACAATCAACATCCGCATCGCACTGTGCATGCAAACAATCCCTGTCTCAGAATGAGAGTAAGTAGAAACAGCTAGGAAGACTTTGACAGAAACCATGGAACGAGCTTCTATTGTAATCTAGAAGAAACCGAAGAGCCACCGGAATACTCGTTCGATGAAAAAAGGCAGGAGAACCTGGAGAAATGGAGGACCCAAAAATGCATAGAAAACAAGCAAGAGCGCATCAGTAAACAGAAGCATGTTAGAAAGGACAGTGAAGGGCGCACCGTGGAAAGTCAGCGAGGGAAGAGGAAAAGGCAAAAGCAGATCAAGGAAAAGAAATGGAACCGAACAAGACAGATAAACATCGACCCAGTGTTGCCACAGGTACAGATTATTCTGTAAAAGTACAGATTTTTTTCAACTTTTTGGTACAGATTCTGTACGGTACAGATTACAGATTTTCAGCAAAAGGTACAGAATGGTACAGATTTTTTGAAATTGAGAAAAAAATCAATAAAATTCAAATTTATAACATTTTTATACTAATATTTTTGTTTTTAAAGTTCAGAAATTGGTAACAGTATACTCAAATTAAGTGTTTTTCATAGTTTAGCCAGAACTTAATGCTATTTTTTGTGTATTTTAAGCGATTCTAAATAAAATGTGGTACAAATTTAGTACAGATTTTGGTTACAGATTTTTCAAATGTCTGGTACAGATAAAAAAGATTTTGGACCCTCCGGTACAGATAAAAATGTGGCAACACTGCATCGACCCCCAGAGAGAGGAGCAAGGGCTACGCCCTCATCGTCGAAACGAGCGACAAACAATGAACGTACGTGTCACATTTGGCATGTACCACAAATAAAAAAATAAGTAAGCATTAGGAGTTAGGTTTTTTACTATTAAAAACTTTGCCTCAACGCGCCGTCGGAAAAACGCCTGAGGAAGTCTCTCCCGTTTACCGAAAACCTTCCAACGAAAAAAAAAAACGAGCGAAACGAGTTGATAGCTCGGGAGAGGTTGGTTTTTATCTTGGATTGCCGAGCCGATAATGGGGCTCTTGGTGTCTGGCGTTCATAGAAGGCAGTCGAGTCGCGCGAAAACATGTTTAGCCGAGTAGTGCAGATAATGGATTTGGCCCGGAATGCAACCCGCGCGTGTTTGTCCCCAAATAGAAATGCAAGTGTAAAGGCCGTACAAATCTGGTCATCAATGGTGATAGTACACTCCAAAAAAGTTATGCATAAAACCTATCCCAAAATTGTAATATGTGATTCCGCGTGTGAGGTGTGCGTGGTAAATCTAAATCCCGCCGAAGAGACCCCCCCCCCTTGTGAGTCAGTGTGAACAAGGCGTCCAGCAATCGACGGCCACGGGCCATGGTAAATCAGGATTTGTAGGTTAGGCAGCCCCTGGGATGAGATAAAGGTAAGTCTACATGCCCTGTTACTAGCCTTGCCAAAACGTTAACTTATATACGCTAGTGGTACTCCCGAGGATCCGGAGCAAAAGAAGTTAGGAATGACCGTGGTGGAATACGGCGCACGCAGAAAGACAAGGTTATCTTCTAGTAGTTGAAGAAAAATTGGATGCATAAGGCATCGTACACAAATTACGTAACGCTATAAGGGGAGGGAGGAGTCAAGCTTAGCGTTACGATCCATACAAACAAATTTCGCTTATCATACGAAAATCGTTACATGGGGGGAGGGAGGTGCTCCAAAATTACCAATTTTTACGTTACGTAGTTAGTGCTTAAGCTTGGACTATCGGGAAATAGTTGCCAAGTCTTTAGGAAGCGAGGCTTACGCCAGAGTACTCTCACAGGAGGCAGTTGTTGAGTGCAAGGTTCTGGATGAGATCACGACGGAAGAGGAGTTGTGGTTTGCTTGCACTGATAGAACTGTATAACCTGAGCGCAGATATGCAAATTCGGATAAGGGAGGTGTCCCGTCTTCAACCGGACAAGTTGTGAAGTAATTTGATTTCGACACCTGAAACCCATGGCCTACCCCGATGTGCAGAGTGTGCGTTCAATGGCATAAACGCATCGCTGCCATCACCTAACGCAACGCGTCGCTCAGACGCAAAGACGAGAGAAACCGGAACAACAAAACCGCATAGGGAGAACAAGGGTGAGCACGGGAGGTTTTTCTTCTAGTTTGTAAGTGGACCGCGACGGGTGAATACGTGTAGCGAGAAATTTAGTAATAATAAGTTCAGTTTTGTTAAAATACAATTCGGTCCTGTTATTATTTCCGGAATCGAAGGCCCTGAAGGAAGTTACAGTCCGCTTTACCCCGTATTAATCCACCTCTGAAAAAGTGTCCGCGTTGAAAATTGGTGGAGTGCCAACAGGAGGTCTTCGGAGGTATGGTAGGTGCGATAAAGGCTGGGTAGTGGATATGTGCGCAATACAGATCCCATTGTGATCCACTAGCCTCTGCCCAGCAACTCCTATCCCTAACTCCTCGTGGTACCGGCTGGAAACTACGATCAACCTTAGGGAAAATCGGGTAACCAACCCCGGTGGGAACTTTGGTCGTAGGCTAACAGGGAAGGGGGTTTGCTTTTGCAAACCTAAGCGTCTGTTCTAAAGGAGGAGCGGCTCACAACAGCGTCTGATCCACATTTTAGGGGCGGCTGGTCAACGTTCGAGTGCCAGGGAATGACTCTAAGCTCAGCTGTGCACTATCCAAGTAACAGAATTAATTTTATAATCCTATTCTTTGCTTGGAACCAAATTACCCTGTATAACTACGTCAAAACAATCATAAACCCGCTATAAGACGAAAGAGGCCCATCCTAATGTAGTATTGGAGAACTGTTTTTAAGATTCTCTTAAAACCTGTTATACTTCACAAGTTGTCCTCTAGGCGATTTGGTATCTTCCTGTAGAGCTCTTCGAGTGTACCATAAAACAATAATACAATTGACTGCTGCTGGCAACTTCTGTTGCTGCTGCAGCTTTTATGTTGCAGCAAAAGTAAATTGACTCGGGAAAAAACTTCATGAAAATCAATGGCACAACATTATAATTGGGATTAGTTTCTAACACAAAATTGTAATATTTCCGTAGTGTAACAATATGGTCAACTACCAAACGAAATTTAACGTGTATATGTTGCAAGATACTTCCGAAAATTGCAACGCGCTTCGATAAAAATGCAATAAGAGAATCTTCCAAATTATAATTTCAAGTCACGAGAGCATTATTCATGAGATTTCTCAACATGGCTTCCGATGAAATCCAAGAAACCGTAGGAATTTGGCAATGCGCCGCTTCAGGGTCGGGTTTCGGGACGGATGCAATAGTGAATCGAAGACAATCGGAATCTGATGTTGTTGTTTTTTATTTACCAAACTGTTCTCACTCGAGAACAGTTACTCTTGCACAAGAAAGAATTAAAATTGAAAATAACTACATAAGCCTCTTTAAACTGGCATTAAGGTCAATAGTTCTTATCGTGTCTGTGGTTTTATGCAATGATTTGCAAATATTCTTGGAGACAGTTTCAAAACCCCAGATTGATGAAGAATAGTTGTACTCAGTAGAAACAATGATAAGATTAATTAGAATATGCTGTGATAAAACTATCATAAAAACAAAAAAAAAAACAAATATAATCAAGATTGTTGCTTGGGTATGGTCCTCCGGAAAGTAGGGGGTTGGTGTCAGGCCCTACGAGCCAGCCGTAAAAAAAACATTGTAACGGAAAATCAGCAACAGAATAATACGAACCGAGACCAACGGCAACGACCCCAGCGAACAAAAAGGACTTGCGACTGGAAACTCGGTACGTGGAACTGCCGATCTCTCAACTTCATTGGGAGCACCCGCATACTCGCCGATCTACTGAAGGACCACGGGTTCGGCATCGTAGCGCTGCAGGTGTTGGACAGGATCCATGGTGCGAACGTTTAGAGGTAATCATACCATTTACCAGAGCTGCGGCAACACACGCGAGCTGGGAACAGCTTTTATCGTGATGGGTGATATGCAGAGGCGCGTGATCGGTTGGTGGCCGATCGACGAAAGAATGTGCAGGTTGAGGATCAAGGGCCGATTCTTCAACTTCAGCATAATAAACGTGCACAGCCTTCACTCCGGAAGCACTGATGATGACAAAGACGCATTTGACGCGCAGCTCGAACGCGAGTACGACCGCTGCCCAAACCACGACGTCAAGATCATCATAGGAGATTTGAACGCTCAGGTAGGCCAGGAGGAGGAATTCAGACCGACGATTGGTAAGTTCAGCGCCCACCAGCAAACGAACGAAAACGGCCTACGACTCATTGATTTCGCCGCCTCCAAAAATATGGCCATACGTAGCACCTTTTTCCAACACAGCCTCCCTTATCGTTACACCTGGAGATCACCACAGCAGACAGAATCTCAAATCGACCACGTTCTGATTGACGGACGGCACTTCTCCGACATTATCGACGTCAGGACCTATCGTGGCGCCAACATCGACTCCGACCAGTATCTGGTGATGGTCAAACTGCGCCCAAAACTCTCCGTCATCAGCAATGTACGGTACCGGCGACCGCCACGGTACAACCTAGAGCGACTGAAGCAACCGGATGTCGCCTCAGCATACGCGCAGAATCTCGAAGCCGCGTTGCCAGACGAGGGCGAGCTCGATGAGGCCCCTCTAGAGGACTGCTGGAGTACAGTGAAAGCAGCCATCAACGACGCAGCCGAGAGCACCATCGGGTACGTGGAACGGAATCGACGGAACGAATGGTTCGACGAAGAGTGCAGAACGGTTTTGAAGGAGAAGAACGCAGCGAGGGCGGTAATGCTGCAGCAAGGGACTCGTCATAACGTGGAACGTTACAAACAGAAGCGGAAACAGCAGACCCGCCTCTTTCGGGAGAAAAAGCGCCGCCTGGAAGAAGCGGAGTGTGAAGAAATGGAACTGCTGTGCCGTTCCCAAGAAACACGGAAGTTCTATCAGAAGCTCAACGCATCCCGCAACGGCTTCGTGCCGCGAGCCGAAATATGCAGGGATAATAAAGACGGAGGCCTCTTGACGGACGGACGTGAAGTGATCGAAAGGTGGAAGCAGCACTTCGATCAGCACCTGAACGGCGTGAAGAACGTAGGCACGGGAGCCCACGGCAACGGAAGGAACGACGACGCCAGTGCAGCGGAGGACGGAAATGAACCAACTCCCACGCTGAGGGAAGTTAAGGATGCCATTCACCAGCTCAAAACCAACAAAGCAGCTGGTAAGGATGGTATCGCAGCTGAACTCATCAAGATGGGCCCAGAAAAGTTGGCCACCTGTCTGCATCGGCTGATAGTCAGGATCTGGGAAACCGAACAGCTACCGGAGGAGTGGAAGGAAGGGGTAATCTGCCCCATTCACAAGAAAGGCGACCATTTGGAATGTGAGAACTTCAGGGCGATCACTATTTTGAATGCTGCCTACAAAGTGCTATCCCAGATCATCTTCCGTCGTCTGTCACCTAAAACAAATGAGTTGGTGGGAAGTTATCAAGCCGGCTTCATCGACAACGGACCAGATCTTTACCGTACGGCAAATCCTCCAGAAATGCCGTGAATACCAGGTCCCAACGCACCACCTGTTCATCGACTTCAAAGCGGCATACGATAGTATCGACCGCGCAGAGCTATGGAGAATCATGGACGAAAACGGCTTTCCTGGGAAGCTGACTAGACTGATTAAAGCAACGATGGACAGTGTGCAAAACTGCGTAAGGGTTTCGGGTGAACTATCCAGTTCATTCGTTTCTCGCCGGGGACTGCGACAAGGTGACGGCCTCTCATGTCTACTCTTCAACATCGCGCTGGAAGGTGTGATGCGACGAGCCGGGCTCAACAGCCGGGGAACGATTTTCACAAAATCCGGTCAATTTGTGTGCTTCGCGGACGACATGGACATTATCGCTAGAACATTTGGAACGGTGGCAGAACTGTACACCCGCCTAAAACGCGAAGCAGCAAAGGTCGGACTGGTGGTGAATGCCTCAAAAACAAAGTACATGCTGGTAGGCGGAACCGAAAACGACCGGATCCGTCTGGGTAGTAATGTTACGATAGACGGGGATACTTTCGAGGTGGTGGAGGAATTCGTCTACCTCGGATCCTTACTGACGGCTGACAACAACGTGAGCCGAGAAATTCGGAGGCGCATCATCAGCGGAAGTCGGGCCTACTACGGGCTCCAGAAGAAACTGCGGTCGAAAAAGATTCACCCACGCACCAAATGCACCATGTACAAAACGCTAATAAGACCGGTGATCCTCTACGGGCACGAGACATGGACCATGCTCGAGGAGGACCTACAAGCACTAGGAGTTTTCGAGCGACGCGTGCTAAGAACGATCTTCGGCGGTGTGCAGGAGAACGGTGTGTGGCGGTGAAGGATGAACCACGAGCTCGCTGCACTTTACGGCGAACCCAGCATCCAGAAGGTGGCCAAAGCCGGAAGGATACGTTGGGCAGGGCATGTTGCAAGAATGCCGGACAACAACCCTGCAAAGCTGGTGTTTGCAACAGATCCGGTTGGCACAAGAAGGCGTGGAGCGCAGAGAGCACGATGGGCGGACCAGGTGGAGCGTGACTTGGCGAGCATTGGGCGCGACCGAGGATGGAGAGCGGCAGCCACAAACCGAGTATTGTGGCGTACTATTGTTGATTATGTCTTATCTTAATGATGTTGAACAAATAAATGAAATGTATGTATGGTCGGTTGCACTCGAAGAGTCACTCACCGAAGTGCAAAACAGATGCAGAGATGCTTCAGGTGCATGGAGTTAGGTCACCTGGTGAAACGTGGTGAACTGCAAGGGCATTGATAGGTCCGCTAAGTGTTGGAAATGCGGCGGAAGATTCAGAATCTGGCGTATGGAAAGACAGACTGGTGAAGTGCAAGAATAGACAGTTCGCATTCCGAAAAGGGAAGTCGACAGTGGTAGTGGTCCAGACAGTCATTGTGAGAACGGTGGGTGGTGTTCAACGCTGCAAAAGCCGTGCTGAAGACCGAGATAAAAGAAAGCAAAAAGGCATGTTTCGAGGGTCTCTGTCAGAGGGCCAATTCGAATCCGTGAGGTGACGCCTACAGGATCGTGATAGCCAAGACGAGAGGTGTAATGGCTCCTACAGAGGACCCAGTCAACCAGTGATCGTAAAAGATGTTGCATAAGATATTGAAGTGGAGGCAATACACTAAAATATATACGTCCCATAGAAAAATAGAAAATTTCCATAAGAAAATGGAAAAGAGCATAAATAATTCAAAAGTTTCCATAAATATGTCAATGTAAGGGCCTTCATCATTGATGGAGAGATGGCCTTGAAAAATGCCGCTAGGTCGGTGTTTGGCGGGCATGCACTTCTAGTGAATTGTTACTTCCACGTGGTTCAGAACATCAAGGAGGATATCCTGAAGGATGTGGGTCGAATCCAGGCAGCTTCCTCTGCGATGCACTTCGAAAAAGCATGCGAACTATTTCTTGAGAAGTACAAAGGATTCCCCCATTTTATTCACTTCTTCCGTAAATACGCAAGCAATGCGTTCTTCCGGAATTGGTACGAGAGTGCCTTGCCTGGCTATCCAGCCACCAACAACTCGTTCTAAGCCCTGAACAGTCATTTAGATCGAATCAGGGAATCCTTTGGGACATTTAAGACTAGAATCAAGAACATTGTGGGAAACTACAGCAAGCAAAACCAGCGCGTCCACGAAACAAGAACAATTACACTTGAGGATGAACGGAAAGCCTTTACCTTCATAAAGGCGGGCAGGAGAGCTCGTACCGTCGAGGATGTTTCGGAAAAGCAAACGTACGTGCATGTACCGGCTTGATGCAGTACTGAAGTGACCGGAAGAGAAATAGAAATACGCCATGTCGAAATCTGCAGCAATACCTTACGGACATGGACATCATTCATCGTGTAGCTGTGACGGGGGAGCATTGGAACATGTTGAATTGTTCGTGCTGATGGGTTTTTAAACATAATTCGTGATCCCACGTTGTAGTTGCTGCCGTCAGCCAAGGAAGACATCAGTTGAGCCCGGAAGCGAACACTTCATCACTTACGCAAAAGCACCCACCGGGACTCCCGAAGAAGATGAGTAAAGCACTCATCATCGATTGATTTTTTTTTTCACTTTGATTGCTTTATGTTTGATTTTCCTGCAAATGCTGGAACTTTCTTTCTGAAATCAGTTGTTCTTAGTTTTGTTTTCTTCAATCAAAAACTGGTTGTGTGATCAAATGTAAGATAGGAAAAAACATGTAATCCCATGTTTGAGAAAATAGGTACAGCTAAACTATGCTGGTAATAACATTCTTCGTTAAAGCGAATTTACTTTTCTATTAATTAAACTGAGAAAATCCTTAAAGGCACTTAAATTACAAGCAGACTATGTCTCACGTTAAGTTACGCAACGTCATGTTACACCAAATGGATAAGAAGAAGATTTTTTTCTTTGTGTGAAATGAGGTAAGGCATATCGCTTTTTCCAATGTAGAAACAGCTTTCATTTGATCACATGACCATTCATACACTTATTCAAGTCAAGTTCTCCCGCTTTGTGGGTGTCCAAATTACCTAACATAACCCTAAACGTCACCGTGTGATCATAGGAGACCGAGATGCGTTTCCTCGTTTCATGCGCAGCATAAGATCGATTTTAATCAATTAAACTCAGTAGCTCGCCTTCATTGTAACCCTAGTGTAATACATATGGTCCACTGCACGAATTTATGCTGGCCTGCTTACTCTCACAGAAAATTTGACGTTTGAGAGGTGCCGACACCGCTCAAACGTCAAATTTCGTGTACGAGTAAGCAGGCCAGAATAAATTCGTGCAGTAATCCATACACGGAGAAACAAAAGTACCCGAAAGTGAGTTCAATCCACCCAACTTCGAGGTTGCGTGCGGGAAGCCATTTTTGAGTTGATGTTGAGGTAGGGAGTTTGCATTTAGGCGTATTCGGCCAAAGTACCTAAAGTCGAAGTTTTTTTACTCAGCCGTCAGTTAAATTTACTCAACTTTCGGTACTATGTAACTTACTCAATTTTGGCTTCCCGCATCGAACTCTCAAAGTTGGGTTGTTTTGCTATTCACTCTTTGACAACAACAAAGAGAGCGAATGAAAGAGGATGCAAAAAAAAACTCAAAAGGCTATCACCCATATCGTCTAGGAGCTACAGAGGAGCTGGCGTGTGGACACAGAGAATGGCTAGTTCATATGCAGTACAATAGGTGCTCCAGGAGTTCGGAGTCGGCTTCGTAGGTCATACCGGTGCCCTGCGGTCGAAATCGATTCTAACAACAATTAAGTGGCCGCGGAGAGAACATCCTGCTAGCGTTGCTGTCGTGGCGTCGCACATTGGAGTAAATCACATCAAAACCTGATCATAAGTGGAAAAACTCAAAATGAAGTAATTGGGTTTTCCGTTGTGTTTTTGCTAAGTGTAGTTATCGTGTAATCGTTTGACAGCTAAGCAATGTCTAAATGTTTTGTTTACGCTTATCAGAAGAGGTTAAGTGAAGCTGAAGTTTAGCCGTTTTCTTTGATATAACTCACAGCGCGTGCTAGTTTTGACCGTACAAAGTGAATGAAATTGATAGTTAATCAATTCAACGATGCAGTTTGTTAAAGAAGGTTAATGTTGTTATTCTGTTAATTTGAAACCCAAACAAATTGACGTTGAATTTACATTCAATATATGAAAATATTGAAAAAAATATTTGATGGAACCCTTTACCGTACATTCAAAATGAAATAAGTTGATTTTCCGGCTGTTTCCGGAAAATCTGCGTTTAGTGTATGATAAAACTATTGTTCCTCTTTCAAATGCAAAAAGAAAACCTTCCGGATGTTTCCGATTTTAAAAGTTGCAACACTTTGAAAAAATCGTGATAAATATATTATTATATGATATTATTTGCCTTAAAACACTATTTGGCCCTCTGAACGTATTTTTGCTGAAAACTAGAATTCAACAGCTTTCAAGAAAAAAAAAGAAGTTTGAACTCGGTCAACTGGTTCAAAAGTTGTGATTTTTTGAAAAAAATTAGTTTCGAAAAATTTTGACTTTTACAATCATAAAATTGGTCACGCTAATGACGAAATAAAAAAATACGAAAACTATGAAATACGTTTCATTACTAATTTGGGTTGCATTTGGGTTGCGAAAATGCGTCAAAATAATTTTGATCAGTTTCAATGTACTAGGTGCTCCACTGTGCGTCGGGCTGTTGTGTTAGATCAGAGCCCGCAGTTGGAAACAGTAAGAGGCAGGTGGAGGTCCCATGACGGCACGTCCTTCTGTGTGCTGGCTGATAGGGCCTTACTTACGTTGCAAATCAAATCGCTGTGCACGCGGTAGCCTTCCTTTGTAACAATGCCTCGTGGTTCCGGAGAGATGTAGAGTTTGGCGATCATGGGGATGTTGTTTAGTGGGTCGAGAAAAGAGTAGTCCTGGTCTATATTGGTGTTGTAGAAGATAACCTTAGCCTCACACAACCCGGACTTCCCTGTTCAGGTTATACAGATTATCCCCTCATGGCTTAGAAAAGAAAGACCAGGCAGGGCTAAAAGCAACCTTAGAGAAGTTCGGATGGCTGATCTTCATCCGATTGGCAGAGAGGGGCTCAAGAGCAACTGAAGCAATAGGATGTTACCTAAGCATACACGGAGAATCTCGGGGCAGCTTTTGCCGGTCTAGGGCTTCACCCATGAGATGAGGCCTCTTTTGAGGACAGTAAAAGCAGCCCCAAAAGACGTATGTAGCACGAGTGTTGTTACTGTAGTATGAAATCTAGCAGAAATTAAAGACAGCATGGCAGTAAGCTTTCTGAAGAAAAGCTCTGAACTGAACCGTAACTCTAACTGAAGCCAGCTGCACTACGTTTTGAAAACTTGCGAACCACTGCCTATGCCATGCGAAAAAAATCAAACGGAAATCGTATCATGAGGATAAAACTTTCTGTCCAGAACAGTAGTGTTACAGCATACCCGGAGGCACATTAGAAGAAACGCTCTCCTCAACTGTGTGTATGTGGAACACAACTGCAGGGCACGAGAGTGGGAGCCGTTGCCCAGCTTCCTTCTAAGGGAGCTTCGTTGTTGGAAGTTGGCCGAACTGCTGCATTGCATATTCCGGGATTCGCCGGGAGTTGCTCGCAGACGGGCGGTGAAAGGAGCGAGCGGCAGGATGTTGAGAGGCGCATAAGAGATATCCCGGTAACGAAGGAGAAAAACTTTTACCAAAGTGCTTGTTGAGGTTATTTATTATAATTATATATGGATTTTTGTCAACTTCTCCAGGACTAGGAGTTTTGCATATGGCCCGGCTTAGGAGAGGTTTCTGCGGGAGCATTAACGTCGGTGGTCGGATGATGTATCACCTAGTGTTGCATCCTCTGTCTCGAAGACCTATTCGTTATTTATATTAGCTGAAAATAACTCTCCCCATGGTCCGTGCCATGCATGCTCGCTTCAATAGAGATTGATACTGGAACTTTGTAAACATTGTTCAATTGCATGATATAAGCTTCCTGGAAATTGCTCCCTTTTCTTATAAGCCCATAAATAGTCACTTATCCACTTAACCGTATAAAACTCCCAGCCCTGTGACTTATGACTTCACCTAAATCGTGCCACTATCAATAAGCCAACTTTTACCAGCTATTGAAAATTTCCTATTGACATGCCACCGAAAATTGCAAGGTGATAAATTTGAATCACAAAAGCGCACCCGATCGACGTCGGTAGTTCGGTTCTACTTGCAGTCACAGATGGGGAAAGTTGTAAAGCCGCACCCAAAAGTGGATTCCCTGTCATACCCACCATTGCATTGTGAGTCATATACCTTCTCCAGAGGACGACAAGAGCTCCCGAAAGTATGTGCAACTCTCGCTTCTGCTTCTGTCCCTATGCGAAGTATGCAGTGCACACATGCTGTACTAGCAGCAGAGTAAGGTAACGTTCACGGGAAGAATGGAATTCCTTCGAGGGGTTTTCCCATGTTACACCTACTCGTGTGGTGGAAAATGTAAACCAACGATGCTGCCTTTGTGCCGGGACGAACTGTATATGCCAATGTTGCCTTCGTCAGTTATACCTTGAAGAGCTAAGGGGATCATGATCTTAGAGTGCTCCCCATCTTCCAAAGCTGGTTGAAAAGAAGTAGCAACACTGCCACTGAATAAGAGGACACAGAGAGAGAGAGGTGCTGCAGCTTTTCCACCGGCACAAGTGGAAATGGGATGCCATCAGGCTTCAAAGGATGAACGCAGTCGGAGATGGTGAACTTTTGATATGAAAATTGAAAATGACGTGTCTGACATGTGTGACTGGGAAATGTTTATACGTACTTTGACGGGCGAAGAAAGGAATGGCTCTTCTAAATTGACATATTTTCTTGAAAGGTGCTGAATTGCGACAAGCTGTGTGAAGTGAGTTTTTTTTTTCTTTCTTCGTGATGGAATAAACTAGAGTTCAGCAAGATATCCGAATAAATTATATTGTTCTTTCCATGCAAACTAATAAATTTAAATACGTTTCAATCGCTCAACCATCAAGAACTCGCTTTTTATAAAACAATTAAGTTTTCCATTAGGTATACCGTATCAGTGTAGGTGAAATGAATGTTTTGCGCTTTGAAGCACATATGCGGACACATATGCAGACAACTTTGATGAGAAATTTAAAACAGAAGAGATAAAGCGTTTAAACTGTTTTGGCCAAATTTGGAGCATTTGCCCATAGTTTTCATAGGGTGGCGCTAGAACAAATCGTTTTATTGCTTTATCTTTTTTGTTTCAAAATTTCTCGTCAAAGAAGTCAAAGAACCACTTTTAGAGCTTCCAAAAACGCACATTTTCGTATGCTGAGAATGTTGCTACGTCATTTCGTTCAAAAGATATTGATGATTTTCTAGAAAAAATAGGCACTTTTCAAGAATTATTTACTTAAGTTACAAAAATAACACCCCTCTAATTTTTTGATATGTTTTATAACAACATTTCTTCTATTGAATGCGGGAAAAAGATATTTTTTATGTTTGCCCCAACCCATCATATCACCTTTTCAAAAAACTATGATTTTTTAAGAAAAACACCTGTAACTATTGAACCAAAAGACCATCGCAGCGCACAAAACGACGCGTCTTCAAATGCTCTCCAAGTGTTTCTCGGGCGACTTTGATGAAAAATCAAAACTGAAAAAGTTAATGTCAGAAAACCTATTTTTCTTGAACCACCCTATGCCTTTTCAGAAAAATATCTCTAGATCGGTCAATTTTAAAGCTACATAAAAACAGTCTTCAGCAAACTTGCTCAAAATTGATAAATCTACAACTTTTCCGAAGAATGTATATAGTTATTCTTGCAAATAAAAAAGTTTGGTTTCCAATTTCTTTGAAAATATGGACCACCCTAATTGTCATGTACATTGAGAAGAAGGCCTTATTTTTAGGAACAACTTTGTAGAAGACCATATCTGTCTAAAAAATCATTTGAAGGCGCTGAATGCATCTTTCCTCGTACTGTGCAATGGTCCACGAACCAGATTTACGAGGAAAGAGGCATTCAACGCCTTCAAATGAGTTTTTAGGCAAATATGATCTTCTAAAAAGTTGTTCCTAATAATAAGGCCCTCTTTAAAATGTACATGAAAATTAGGGTGGTCCATATTTTCAAAGAAATTGCTAACCAAACTTTTTTATTTGCAGGAATAACTGTATACATTCTTCTGGAAAGTTGTAGATCTATCAATTTTGAGCAACTTTGCTGAAGACACTTTTTATGTAGCTTTAAAATTGACCGATCTAGAGGTATTTTTCTGAATAAGCTTAGGGTGATTCAGAAAAACCCGGTTTTCTGGCGTTAACTTTTTCAGTTTCGATTTTTCATCAAAGTCGCCCGAGATACACTTGTAGAGTATTTGAAGACGCGTCGTTTCGTGCGCTGAGATGGTCGTTATCTCTTTTGGTTCAAAAGTTACAAGCGTTTTCCTTTAAAAATCATAGTTTTTTTTAAAAAGGTGCTATGCCGGGTTGGGGCAGACATAAAAAATATCTTTTGTCCGCATTCAAAAAAAGAAATGCTGTTATAAAACATATCAAAAAATTAGAGGGGTGTTATTTTTGTAACTCAAGTGAAAAATACTTGAAAAGTGCCTTTTTTTCCTAAAAATCATCAATATGTTTTGAACGGAATGACGTAGCAACATTCTCAGCGCACGAAAATGTGCGTTTAAAACAGTCTGTACAGCCGAAAACTGAAGACGTTGTCCGTGTCTTAAAAAAAAAAATGTGCGTTTTTAGAAGCTCTAAAAGTGATTCTTAGGCGACTTTGACGAGAAATTTGAAACAAAAAAGATAAAGCAATAAAACGATTTGTTCTAGCGTCACCCTATGAAAACTATGGGAAAATGCTTCAAATTTAGTCAAAACAGTTTAAACGCTTTATCTTTTTTGTTTCAAATTTCTCATCAAAGTTGTCTAAGAACCATTTTTAGAGCTTTAGAAAACGCACATTTTCGTGTGCTGAGAATGTTGCTACGTCATTCCGTTCAAAAGATATTGATAGTTTTCTAGAAAAAATAGGCACTTTTCAAGTATTTTTCACTTGAGTTACAAAAATAACACCCCTCTAATTTTTTGATATGTTTTATAACAACATTTCTTCTTTTGAATGCGGGCATAAGATATTTTTTAGGGAATCACGCTACTTGGGCGGTGGCTTCTATATTCATCTGTTTTCCACTATAACTCAGTCAATTTTGAACCAATTGACACAACTTTTGGAATGTGGTGAGATAGGTATAGTATCTACCCGTGTACAACATTTCAAGTCAATTTGTTCAAAATTGACTGAGTTATAGTGGAAAACAGACGAATATAGAAGCCACCGCCCAAGTGGCGCGATACCCTATGTTTGCCCCAACCCAGCATAGCACCTTTTTAAAAAACTATGATTTTTTAAAGAAAAATGCATGTAATTTTTGAACCAAAAGAGATCTCAGCGCACGAAACGACGCGTCTTCAAATGATCTACAAGTATTTCTTGGGCGACTTTGATGAAAAATCGAAACTGAAAAAGTTAACGCCAGTAAACCGGTTTTTCTTGAAGCTTATTCAGAAAAATACCTCTAGGTCGGTCAATTTTAAAGCTACATAAAAAGTGTCTTCAGCAAAGTTGCTCAAAATTGATGGATCTACAACTATTCCGAAGACTGTATATACTCAAGTAACAGAACTAGCTGAATAACAGTTTCTTAAGTTTGCTTAAGAGTAGTTTGTTCCACTGTTGTACAGCAAAAATGTTTGTTGGGTAGTTATTCTTGCAAATAAAAAAGTTTGGATCCCAATTTCTTTGAAAATATGGACCACCCTAATTTTCATGTATATTGAAAAGAGGGCCTTATTTTTAGGAACAACTTTGTAGAATACCATATGATTCTATAAAATCATTTGAAGGCGCTGAATGCATCTTTTCTCGTAAATCTGGTTCGTGGACCATTGTGCATTGTGCGTTGTTTACTTTTTACTGAATATCTAAGCAGAGTCGTGTAGATTCCTGTGAAAAGTGCTGTCATGTTAAAATCCAAGCTGATTACTCATGATTTCCAAATTTCAGGGCCCTCTGTACTGCTGCTTCCTTGCTGCTCAAGATATTTCTTCAGAATATCCACTTAATGTTTTTCCTTTGAATAATTTCCAGAATGCTTCCACAAGTTTCTTGTGAAATTCTTTTAGGAATACCTTCAGAGATATCTCAGGCAATCCCTTCAGGTATTTCCCCAAAGAAGATTTTAGAATTTCCTCCAGAGATTACTTCAAAATATACTTCAAAATATACTACAAGTATGTTAGCCTAGAAATGCTTCCAGACTTTTAATTGGGATTCCTCTAGAAAGTCAAATATTCCTTCAGTGATTTTTGTGCTGCAAAATCTCTGGAGCTTTGACGGAATCTAAGGAGATATTTCTGACGGAATCGTAAAGAACTTTCAAAAAGAGCCTTTATATGAATTTCTGCAGGAATCTCTGATGAAATTTCTCAAGAAATTTCTGAAGAAACTCCTGGAAGAATTCCTGCAGAAAACATTGAAGGGGAATTCTATGAAAAAAAAAAATCTATGCACACACTTTCGAAAAAAATCCTTAAAACACAGAAAAAATCCCTCAAGATATTTCTGAAAAAATGCTTGAATTAATTACAGAAGAAATCGATGGAGAGATCTTAAAAGCACCCAGATTGATCTCCAGTGTAATACTTGTAAAAATCCCTGAAGATATTTTAGGGAATTCCTGAAGTAATATCAGGATTTATGGAGAAATTCCTGGAGGACTACCAGGGGAAACTTGATAGGAAATGCTGCTCTTGGAACTTCAAGAGAATTTATTAAGAAACTTTGGAATAACTCCTGCAGAAATCCTGTAATAGACAGGAGGATTTTCATTAAAAAAAAAAACGGAGGAATCCAAACAATCTTTAGAAAAACCTCCGATGAGATTGCTTCAGAGATTCCAAGGAATATGTCTGAAGAAGTTTCTGAATCCGTGGAAAATCTAATAGACTCCTTGGAGGAAATGCTGGAGGAATGTCTGGGGACATCGTCGGAGGAATATTTCTGGATCTCCTGAAACGATCTCTGTACGAATTTCTGCAGGAGTCTTTGAGGAAGTTCAGATAGAATCAGTGAAAGTATTTATAAAAGAGTTCCTGTAAGAGTTCTTGCTGGATTTTTAGTAGGAATCCCTAAAATAATTCCTGGAGACATTTCTGCAGATACCTCTAATGGAATTCCTGTAGAAATTCCAGAGGAAATTCGTGGAGGAGTTCGTATAGAAATACCTTCACAATCATTGAAAGAACTTCTGAATGCGGAGATGAACCAGCCTAGAGCTGAAAATATCAATAATAAAGAAATGTGAAACTTGTGGATCTCTGGAGTACATTACGAAGGAATCCCTGGAGAAACTTTTTTCAGTAGGATTTTCCAAAGCATATTATAGGAAAATGAAGTTTCAAAAGGAATTCTTGGAAAACATAGCATTCTCTGAAAGAAGGAAATGGAAGAATAGTGTAAATGATTTCCTGGAGTAATTTCTGAAGATATTCATAGTGCAATTTGGGAAGGAATTCGTAGAAGATTTCCTGAAAAAAATCTGTGGACAAAATTTTAAAGGTATTCCTGGAAAAATTTCTAAAAGTGATTCCGGACCTTTTTTTAAGAATTTATAAAAGACTATCTTAAAAAAAATCGGTTGAAAAAAAATTCTCAAGAATCTCAGGAAAGTGTGGAATTGTTTTTTTAATTTGGAAAAATTCGATGATTTTACATTTTTAAACAAAAGAGCACCTTTTTCTGAGCCACTATGATTTTTGTCAGATTTTTTGAACTTTATTTTGATACCTAAAATAAATTTCAGAGAGATTGAGTCAGTGTGTGTAGTGACGGCTCAGCAGCTGGAGGCCAGATTTGCGCGCGCGTTGCCTTCGGTACCCCGATTTAGTTTTTTTTTTTCATTTGCTTTTTGCGCTTTTTGATCTGATTGATGGCAGAGGAAGAAGACCCGGCTTCAGTCAGTGTGTGTAGTGACGGCTCGGCAACTGGAGGCCGGATTCGCGCGCGCGTTGCCTTCGGTGCTGCGATTTTTTTTTTCGTTTCGCATTTTTGGTTCGATTGATGGCAGGCGATTATCCGGTGAGTTTGTTCCTTGTTATTCTCTTTCTGTGGATTCTACATCAATTATTATATTAATACAATTTTATACCATATATTTATAATATCCTCTTTTCAAATATTTTTTCATTGACTTTGTATAGTTCGTCAACATGAGTGTCGACTTGGATTTTTGTTCCATTTTGTCACTGTTCGAGATGGCATTTTACAAACTATCTCTTCTTTTTATTGCATTTCATTTCTTTTGTGCAATCTCTTAACGACATATTATTTTTCTATTTATATTTGTTGCAAGTATTTTTATGAATAAATAATGAGCGATCACCTTACGTGGGTGGTCAATTGTTTGCTTTCCGCGTGAAGCGAGCAATAGCGCATCAGATTGCATGTTTTGACACGTCTTTTGTTGTAAATCTTGAGTGTCCACCTGACGCGGGTGGCTGATTGTTTACTTTCCGCGCGGAGTGAGCAATAGCGCTTAAGTTTGTATGTGTTGTTGCGTCTTTAATAGTAAATATTAAACGATCACCTGACGCGGGTGGTCGATTGTTTGCTTTCCGCGTGATGCGAACAATAGCACTTTGTTGCTTCATTTGTAGTAAATATTGAGCAATCACCTGACAAGGGTGGTTGGTTGTTTGCTTTCCGCGTGAAGCGAACAACATCACTGCAGTTTGCACGGCATACTGCAACTCCAAAAGGTCATATTATTTATCGAAGTGAATCCTGACCCAACGATACCTGCCCTACTAACAATCACTCCTTCCTGCAGCCTTTGGTGGAGACGTGCGGTAAACGCCAACTTTCACATAACAAAGGTTGCTATTAACATTCCTTCACTCTTCCAACCTGACTGCAAGGACGTGGCCGGCGCCGTTATTGTACTGTTAAAGAGAGCCTCTGAAGCGTGCACAGTGAGAATGTTGACCACTCCCAGTCAATTATTCAGTTGATTCATTGTGCAACTGTCATTGGTTCGAGTCAATCACGGAGTAGCAACCATAGATATGTGCAGTCAGTCTAAGCTAAGCTAAGCTAAGCTAAAATAAATTTCAGAGAGATTATTTCAAAACACCTTTTGACAGCTGGGCAACTGTTTGACAGCTCCGCCCAGTACAAATTCCGGCGAGGGGTGATTCATCAAATCGCTCCCATACAAACATCTAATTGATTTTAAATAGGTTCCCGGGCACCAAAATTCATGAAAATTTGGATTTCGGCTCAGTTTGACATGCAGATTCAGAATATGGAATTATTTCAACAGCGTTAAATAAGCCAATTAGTGTAGCATTATGTTTTTTTCTCGCTGTTGGGAAGATCAAGTCTCTGCGTCCAATAAGCTGAACTTTCGTAGTATTAGCATCAAGTTTGAATACACATTAATAAAGAGCAGCCCCGTCTAGAGAGAGGGGGGGGGGGGTGTGGTTCACTTGTAGCCACACGGTAGGTTCCGTTAATATTGAGCTTCCCCAGTGTTGGTAGCCCGAACTCGGTTGGGTCGGTAGTAATCCGCGGTACACGTGCGGCGGGAATGGCCGGCCGTCGCCTGGGAGACGCCGTAAAACTATTCGCGGGAAGCTTTTGAGGTGTTGTATCCAGAGTAGCTGAGAGCCCCCTCCTCCGTCTTTAGTAAGGGGGGAAAGGTGGTGGTCGCGTATTAAACTTGTAGGTACACTATATAGGTTTCGGAACCTGTCGAGCGCTGCACCTCCGTGCGATCGAGAGCGCTGAAACCGACTGCCCGAAACTCATTCGACTAATCACCTCTTCGGCACGCTCTTTTCATTCGGGCTTCATCGTCCCCTTACATCCTTTGCTCGTAACATCGCAGCCGACTTCACGGCTGGCAAGGTTGATTAGCACCGCCCACGCTTTGCTACTGGTGCTACTGCTCGGTGCATTCAAAATGTACGTTGACGTAGAAGAACTTTGATTCCTCTTTCCCGAGCCATACATAAACCACGAGAATGTAACCGTTTAGGACAAAGAAGTTCATTCAGTGATCTCTCTAGGACTTTCTTCAGGGATCAACTAAATCGGTCCAGGAGGACTCAGGGATGTCTCCGGGTGTTTCATCATGGATTCCTGCTGAAGTTCCCTCAGCCGTTTCGACAAGAGTTCCTTCAGATCTTTTTCCAATAGATTCCTCCAGGGGGATTCAGGGATGCCCCCTGGAGATCCATCAGAGAATTCCTTCGGAAGTCTCTCAGGAATTCATACAGGAGGTCCTTAAAAAATAGTCAATGAGTTCCTTCAGGGATTCCTTCTGTAGTTCCATCAGGAGTCTACAAGAGTTCTTACAGAGATTAGTCCAGGAGTTCCTTCAGAGATTTTGCTCCAGAAATTCGAGCAGATGTTTCTTAAGGGATTCCTCCTGAATTTCTTCCGGAACTCCTCCAGAACTATCTTCAGAGATCTCTCCAGGATATCCTTCAGAGAATCTTACAGAAGCATCCAAGGATATCTCCAAGAGAATTCAGGGATTCCCTCAAAAGTTTTTCCAGAGATTTCTACAGAAGTTCATTCAAGGATTAATCCAGAAGTTCTTTCTAAGATTCCTCCAAGAGTTCCTTAAGAAGTTCCCTAATTTCCCAAAATCTTAAGATTCCCCAAGAAGTTTCTTTAGGGATTCTTCCAGGTGTTCTTCCAGGGATCACACCTGGAGTTCTTTCGGAGAATTTTCCTAGGAGGACCCACGGATTCCTCTAGGAGTTACACACTAAGTTTTTTTCGCCGAATCTCGGCAAACTAGATTTGCCGAGAACTCGGCAACCACAAGCTATCAATATTTTGCCGAGATTCTCAGCAAATACATTTGCTGAAATTCGGCAAAATTATTTCTAGTTTGAATGGGATTGCCGGATCTCGGCATATTGTTTTGTTTCTGTTTCAGAATTAGAGAAATATTTTAAGTAACATAATGATGATTTTATGGCCTCATGGAAACACAGTAGAAAAGCCATTTTCGTGTATATTTTCTCCATAGAATTGTAATGAAAAATCATCAATTTGTTGCCGGATGTGCTCCTCTTCCTCCAAGGCACGCAAACGCATTGAACTAAGCATTGAACAGAACAGCTCCCCAGGTGCGAACAGCTCCTCGAAGGTCACTACAACATAGGTATAACTGTAATTCTGTAATAGGTTTTAAATGAAAGCAACAACAAGAATTACTTACACCTATAAGTATATATATTTCCACGTTGGCAAGAGCATCTTCACCACCGCGTCACACTGAGTTGTTTTTTTTTTTTGCAGAGACAGGTTGCGACAGAAGTGACAGTTGTAATGCTTATATTTCGGTAATCTCGTTTACCGATTTCAGTAAAATCTGTGTTTACCGATGGAATCAGCCAAAAATGCTGTCAGTTTAACTAGGGTAGGTAATCAAAAGTTGAACCAAATTGCAGCTCTCCGAAGTAGCGCAAATTTTGAGTGATTTTATCTCCCACATGGAAATAATTTACTACGGCAAAATTTTATGTACATGAAAGCCACGGGTATAAGCTTTCTGTTAAGTGGTAAAAAGTTTGTATTTGCACCGAATTTCATTGAAAAATTCGATTATTCGTCAACAATGATTTTAATCTTAATTTGAACCATCGTAATCATAAATTGAACCAATTTTAATCTTAATTTGAACTACTGGCGGAAGCAGCTCGAACATCTCCCACAACAGCCAATTTCGTGCTGAACAATAGAAAAACACATGGATCTGCTAATTCCCATAACTATTTTTCATTAGGCAGTGGAATTTCAACTAAGAATTTTTTAAACTCTTCAGGAACTTGGAAACTAACTTTGGAATTTTTCATCCCCCAAGAGTAAACAAAACAACCACTAGCGCAATCTGTTGGCCAACACTGGAAGCTCGCCCCGTTTACTAGTTCAAATTTAGATTACAAATGGTTCAACTTAAGATAACATTCTCCAAGTAAGAATTACTTAAATTTGATAATTTTATGACAAATAATGCGGAATATTATTCGGTTGGTCGATTCTACGATAAATAAGCTTTCATTTGACGTATTCACATATTGCGTGTGATACAATACATGAGCTGTACGAGTGCACCGAAAATGTGCTTTCTCTGGGGGTAAATGGGTGAAATCACAGCGATTTTTCAATTGCCTGTTTTCCATGACAAAAACGCTTTTTTCAATGCTTTTAAAGACCATGTTATCAGGTTATATTATGGAAAGCTGTTTAACATCTTTTTCGGAACAATACATATTTGCCTAAAAAGTACGTCGTTTTAATGAATTTCGAAATGGTTCAAATTAAGATTACAATTTGACTAGTTTAAAGTTTGATTTCTTACCCTAGTTTTAAAGCAGTTTGCTGATATATTGGTAAAACTTTTTGAACGATCGCAGTAAAAACGTGTTGTTTGCTGATAGGGTATTGGTTCCCTTATTAAGCATGTGGCTCCCATTTTCATCCTACGAAAAACAAAGGATTGAAGCGCTGTTTGTTTTGTTTCTTATTTTTGTATTTTTTGTTAGAAGTGAGCACCCATGAAAACAAAAAGAACGGAATCAATCGGTGCCGTAATCGCCTGTTTTCGAATAGGATGAATATGGGAGCGTGAGATTACTGATGGCACACATACCCTATATTAGCAAAATCTTGAGTTGAGTTTTCTGCCGAGCTCAAGAATCAGTTTCAAGTGTGTACATCAGAAATTTCTTCAGAAGGGAATTCTACAGGAGTCGCTTCAGGGATAATTCTAGGACTTCCTCTAAGAATTTCTTTGAAACTTTAATCAGGCATATCTCCAGGAGTTCCATTCTCTCGATTGATTGATTGATTTGTCTTTATTTAAGAGACTTTCAGTTCTTGGCTGGTTCGTCTCTCCCATTCTTTCGGGAATTTCTTCGTAGATTCCTTCTAGCATTTCTAGTGGAATTCTATCGAAAATTTCGCATGGAATTCGTTCAGAAAATCCTCCAGGAACTCCTTCATAGATCCTTCCTGGATATCCTTCGATGGAGTTCTTTCAGGGATTCCTGTTTCAATTCTTTAAGAATCTCTTCATGGATTTTCTTCGAGCATTCTTCCTGGAACTCTTTCGGGTACTACTCTTAGATTTTCTTCGGGGATTCCTCATGCAATTCCTTTGGAGATTCCCCCAGGACTTCCTTCGGGCGTACCTCCTGGAATTCATTCGGAATTTTTCCAGGAATTCCTCTAAATCTCCAATCAAGGATTTCTTCAGATGTTTTGCAGGGATATCTCTAAAAGAGATTCTTGATATATCAGGGATTCCTGCAGAAGTTGTTGCAGGATTTCTAGGATATATTCGCATCTGACAGTGGGCGCTATTTACTAGGGCCAAGGATATCTGGTCTGCCACATTTCAAATGCAATGATATAGGCTTGTGGGGGGCTTACCGTGAATATTCGCATCCAACAGTTTATTTGAAACCGTTTTAAAATAGCACCAGATTAAGTTTATCACCTTGTCACATCACCCAAACCAAATCTAACACCAAATCGATTCGACATCAACGTTTTGACTTTCCAATTGCTGCATCTTGCAATGGCGGTTCAATTTTCCGTACTAATGATTTCCAATCAAAAATAAATCACCAACATCGATGAACTTTTTCGCAGTGGGGCTTGTGTGCACTCCGGGAATCAAAATGATGAATGGGATGCAATTATTCAACTCCTTCGACATGCCGCGAAAATCGAACGAATGTTCTTTTTTTTTATTGGTCTCGACTGCCCCTTTAACCCTTATGTGGCCGACAGGGTACCCGGGTACCTAGCGCCCATTTAAAAAGCACGGTGTAGAAAAAAGCAAAAAGTTTGTCGGACACATAACGGTTAAGAACTGAAGCTCCCCTCATATTCGACGGCTGACTCTCGGAAAGTTCAAACTAATCGAAAGGGTGCGCACCGGGCGAAACAAAAGCATCAGACGATTGGAGAAATAAAATGAAATATTACAACTTTCAAGACATTTTGCAAAACGGCAAAAGAAAAGTTTTTCGTCTTTTCTTCATCCAATTGCATAGTTGATCGAGCAGGGCAGCCGAGCCAGCAGTGAGAGTGCGAAACTTTTGCTCCAAATGATTGACTCAGTTTTTGCGAAATAGCAAACAGCAGCAGTCAGCCAAGCCAGCAGCAGTATAGTGGCAATCGTTCTTAGCGCTGCCACTTCCAGTCGACACGAGTTCTGAGAAGTTCGCTGAAATGGACCGAAAGAGTTTTCAAAGTTATTGAAAGACTTCGGAATTGATGTTTTCGAGGGCAAATCGAGCGTAGCGTTGCAAGTCTGGGGTAGAAGATTCTTGACTTGCATGAGGGGCTTCACAGTCGATTGTTTACGAATGACACGGATGAAGACGTTAGGCTTGTATGGAAGAGCTGAGTGCAAGCTTAAACATATTTTGGCCATACAGCTGAACTGGTTGGTATACGCACGGGTATTACCATTAAGGAAAGTTAAGGAAGTCTGGGTTCGATTCCAGGTCGGCCCAGGATCTATTAGTCTACAGTAAATAACTATGGAAATATTCATAGAACATGGGATGGCACAAATTTTCTTAATGAAGGAGAATGTGCCTCTGGAGCCGACCTACTGATACCTGATACCTGAAGCTGAGAGGCCGGCTGTGTCCCAGATAGAATGCTTCTCTAAGAAGATGAAGAAGTTTTTAACGGATATGCCAACTATGATGACAAATGCATCTCTGATAGTTAGTTGAGAGAGACAGAAGTGTAGTGAGGAATGCGTTGTTGACAAGCACACATGCTCGAGGCATGATACGCATGACCAGCTTATCTTGTGTGTTAAATTTTGTTCAAATTCTTAAAAGTTATGTTGACAGTTGAGTTTGTTGGTAGTTCACATATATTTTCCTATACCCAGCACGTTCCTCTACCCATAAATCGTGCTTAATTTCTTGATGCATGCCGCCAACCTGTCAGGACAACGAAGCTCCCAATCCCTAACAAAGCCTTTTAATTTAACGTCCACTTTAACAGGATGACACAATGATAAACGAGGAATTACGGTTGTTTCTCGCTTTTGTCTTATTTGGCTTCCCTCGTCGGCCCACAACGAGACATCCACGTTGATTGCATTTTTATGCCCAGGAACCACAAAATTTCGTTCACACCGAAGCCCATAAATAAGCAACAAATCGAACACGTTTGCCGATAAGTTCAAATTATCGAACCACAACCGCAACCGCCCGGTGTTTGTGTGACACGAAGAAATCCATCCAGGCGCGGAGATGGGCCCACAAATTTCGGTCAATTAACGTGGCTGACAAATCGGACCCCGGCTGAAGCCATGTCAGAAGGCGTGTCCCTACTCCAACACCGGGAGATCCTGAGTGCCTCCTCCAAGAGTCAAGGGCCAATTAATTGGTCGCATTTTTCGGAACACGTACCGATGATGGCTAATTACAGGCAAACCCGAGGAGAGTGCGGCTCACGTGGAGTGGTTTTCGGCAAATATTTACAACGTGACTGCGGTAAAGCGGAATACGGGCAATTCGCGTGAACCGAAATGGCACTTCTACGTTGGCGGAAAGCAATTCCCTCGCGGGTAGGGTTTAATTTATGCGAGAAGTTAATCTGGTGCGCAGCTAAAAGGCTTTTCGCGAGTTTAACCGGCGAAGGCATGAGATACCTGGCGTGTATGCAAAGGAGGAGAGAGTACTTTGTGGCGCGAAGACGTTAGTTTGAAAGTGTGTCTCGCTTATGAAAATTTAATTTTCCAGCATGAGCGAGATAAATATTTAAATGTGCGGCAATAATTTCGGAACCACTCGAAGCATCTGAAGACGGTGGTGGTGAAATCGTGCATTATACGGTGTAATCTTTGCCAAGTGGTGGGAGTAGTTAGCGAAACAAATGGCCAATTTGGATCTAAATGCGTTTGGTTGGGTTAAATTGCATCATCGTGATATTTTACATATTTACTACAGAAATTAGTTCTTCCATGACACCTACATGCATTGTCATTTTGATGAACATAATCTCTTGATCTCGAGAGCTGTACACTCGCCTAAAACGCGAAGCGGCAAAGATCGGGCTGGTGTTAAAAGCGTCAAAAACAAAGTTGATGCTGACAACAATGCGAATCGTTGCAAGGGGTTTCCCGTGGTTTTATAGGACCCCAGGAGTCTCAGGGGCATTTCAAGGGGCCTTTTCAGAAGAATTCAGGGCGTTTCAAGAGCTTCAGAGGCCTAGAGGAACCCTTGAAAAAATCTCTGACGGAATTCCTGGAAGAACTTCAAGAGAACTCCCTTGGGGTTAGGCCGGGGCCCGTGGCGTAGTGGCTACACGTTTGCTTCATAAGCAGATGGTCATGGGTTCGATCCCAGCCCCGGCACTTTCGTCAGTTGCTCTTTCCCCCTGAGAGCAGCTGACATTGACCCTCTTCTGAGCCCATGGCACAAATGAACCCGTATACTTGGACATCGGCGAACGGCAACCCATAATGGACCCCCAATCGGACTGGAAACAGGAACAACCAACAGCCACACATCAAAATCCTCGAGCTCTCATCATTCTACCATGAATAGGGTAGAAAGTTAAAGCAGCGCAACGGTCACCAGTTCGATGTAGTACAATTAGAAATAGAATACATTTAGGCGCTGTACAAAGTGTATGTACAGCTTCCAATTGGAATCGCTCACGCAGTGCCCTAGTGGACAATAGAGCTGTAAATTAGGTTAAGTGATTGAAGAATAAAAAAAAAACTCCCTTGGGAAATCCCATGAGGAAATCCGGGAGGTATCCTAGCAGAATCTTTCGTATGAGCCTCAGCAGGTATTCCTAGATGAATTCCAAGAGGAACTGTTGAAGACATCTTATGAAAAATCAGCTTGAAATTCCTCGTGAAAAAAAATTCTGCTGGGATCAATCCATTGGCGTAGCTAGGGGGGTTCCAGAGGTGCCTGGCAGTGATTTCTCTAGGCTTCCTATTTGGATTCCTCCCGATATTTCTTCAATAAGCTTTCCTTTGGATTCTCCAGATAGTCCTGATGGGGTTGTATATACTAGAAATTTATGCAGAGATTAATCCAGCAATTTCTCCTAGAATATTTTTTGGAAATTCTTACTATGATACTTCTTGGAGTTCTTCTAGGGATTCCTATAAGAAAAATCTATTGGGAATCCTTCAGGAATTCCAAGTGAAATTATTCAAGACAATCTGCCGGGGTTCTTTTTAGAAGTTCCTCCGGTGATTCTTCCAGGAATTCCATCAGAGATTCTTTCAGAAATTTTTCATAGAATTCCCCCCGGAGATTCTCTTGGACTTCTTCCGGAAGTTGTGTTTAAGATTCCTCAAGCAACTCCTGCTGCGATTCTTCCAGCAATTTCTCTTAGAACTCCTCCAAAAGTTCTTACTGTGGTACCTTCAGGAATTCTACTAGGGCAGTTCTTCTGAAAAATTTCCCTGGGGTTCAAATAAAAAACCCTTCGGTGATTCTTCCAGAAATTTCTTCAAGCATATATCCAGGATTTCCCCCTGAGGCTCTTCCAGAAATTCCACAGGGGATTTCTCCAAGAACTTCCAGCTAGAATTCTTCAAGCAATTCCCATTAGGACTCCTTCAGATATACTTCTAGGGATTTCTTCTGACATACTTACTTGCTGCAATACTTACGGGAAATTTTCCTAACATTCTTCCAAAAATTCCTCCTGCGATTCCATCAGGGATTCCTCCAGTATATTTCTACCGATTCTTTCAAGGAGATCTGTTGGTATTCCTTCAGGCATTTGTTAGAGGAACTTCTCTTAGGATACCCCCGGCATTCCTGATTCTAGGATTTCTCTAAAAATAACTTCTATGATACCTCCTGGGATTCTAGGAATTCCTACAGATATTCAAGCTGGGATTCCTCAAGCAATTCCTGCGGTTCTTCCAGCTATTCTTCCTTCAGAAATTCTAACCTTGGTACTTCAGAAACAGTGCTACGGATTCTTCCAAAGCTTTCTCCTTTTTTTACTAGGATCTTTCCATAGGCAATCTTCCTGGAGTTCTTGCAGAAATTCCTTTGGTTGTTTTACCACGGATTTCTCCAAAGACTCATCCAGGAATTCCTTCAGAGCTTTCATCCAAGGATTCCCCCTGAAATTTCTCATGGAATTCCTGCAGAAAATCTTTTTGGCCTTCCTCCAAGAATACCTCATACCTCAACTTCTCCTGCGGTTCCTCCAGAAATTTTTACTATGATACGTCCAGAAATTCTTCTAGTGATTCCTTTACGAATTTATCCTAGCATTGTGGCTGAAATTTTTCCGGGAAATTTTCCTGAGATTCCTTCAGGCCCTTCTCTATAGATTCTTCCAGAATATCTCTACCGGTTCTTGCAGGGACTTCTCTAGATATTCTTTGGATTCCCCCAGGCATTTCTGATGGATTTCTATTCCTGCTGTGGTTCTTCCAGAAATTCCTCCTAGGAATTTCTGAAAAAAAAGTAAAATTCCCAAAAGTTCTAACCGTAGAATCCCCGTGACAAGGTTTTTTTTTTTCTAATAAGGCGGGTACAAATTTAATTTTAACTTTTTGTCTCCCCCCTTCAAAATTTGTTGGCAGGATTTTGCATTTTGAGGGGGCAGATAAAAAAATATTTTTCAAAACATCGGGTCTAGCTAAAAATTCTTTAACAAATCCGATGAGTTTTTTTTTTAATATTTTTCAGATTAAATGCCTTATTATTTTTATCCCCCCCCCTCGACCAGCCCAAGAGTGGTGGGACAAAAAGTGAAATAAATATTTGTAACGGCCAAATTCCCGAAGGAAATGTCTATGAAATTTGCCGAATGAATTTCCAAAGGAATTACTGAAGAAGTTCCCAAAGTAATAATCGAAGTTTCCAAAGTTTCCCAAGGAATTGCTGATGAAATTTCCAAATAAATTTTTAATGCATGTAACATCGGAGTTGCCGAAGGTATTCCAAAATCATGTGCTGCAGGAATTCCATACATAGTTACTGAAGAAATCTAGAAGAAATTGTCTAAAGAATTTTCAATAGAATTTTAGAAGCGATTTATAAAAGAATTTCCGAATGAGTTTTTGAAGGAATTGGCGAAGGAATATCGAATAGCATACTAAGATAATGAAACTCCAAAAAATCGACGAAAATGCAAAAAATAGTAGAATGACTGTAAAATGAAAAAAATGCGAGGAAGTTCCCAGAGTCATTGGCGAATGAATTACAAAAGGCTTCACTAAAGTAATCCTCAAAAGAATTTACTGAAGAGTAATTAGAGAGTTTTAAAAAGTTAATATCAATAGAATTACTGACATTAACAAAACAATGCTTAACCTTCCGTAACTCGCGCGGTTGACTACCTGCGTCAGCACTACGCTAATGCTGAGTACAAAAAAGCGATATTTTTTCAACGTGTTGTACAAAATACAACAGCGCAATCGCTCGAGGGTTAAAAGACCACTAAAAAATTTCGAAGGATTTGTCAACGAAATAAAAAAAGCCAAATAAACTCCTAGTGCCTATGGAATTGCCGATGAAATTTTTAAAGAATGCGTGAAAGGTGTTCAGTGTCGGGAAAGATTTTTTTTGCCGAAAACACAAATTTCTTGTATTATATGTACAAACCAGACTCGATACAATGTTGGTTTTACGTAAGTCAAAATTTGCGAGCACCCCCTAGGAAAAAATCCTAGATACGCCAATGGATCAATCCATGGATTTCTTCAAGGGTTCCTCCGGAAAATTTTCCGATGGTTCCTTTGGGAATTCCCAAGTAACCAAAAGTTCAGATAAGAGGGTAATTTATACGCTAAGCAGCTTGTTGGAGGTTGCTCTTTAACCTTCTAAGCACCTTCATTTTTAAGTAATTTCGGAACTTAGAAGTTCACATAAGGAAGTCACTTTTGACAGAATTTCCTCAAAATGAATGTGAAAACAAAAATGTACTTTTCAGATTCATCACAACTTTTTGTTGCTTGTATTATTGAGAAACATGCTCACAAGCTTACTTTACATACAGATTCAGTTATGCATATGGCACCTTCTTGTAGATTTGAACGGTCCCGGTCCAGCCTATCTCCTGCGTGATAGGCTGCCGTCATACCGCTACGCAGCTACAGAAACATAATATGGATAAGTTAACTTCGCTACTGTACATGTGTGCAAACCTAGATATCGACAGAGGATTGATTCAAGTCACATTTCATCCGCTTTGCACTTCATCGCAATTGTGGTGTCGGGGTAGAGTGTAGGGCTCTAACGCAGTGACTAACGGTTCGAATCTGGTGGGGTTCATGTTTTTTTCATTGGCACTTCATATTCATTGGTTTGATAAATTTAATTTAATTGTCTATGAATATTAGCTTATAAAGATGTTTTTTTTCTAAAATGACAAAAATAAATCCTTAGAACATCAAGCTACTTAAATGAACTTCAAGGAATTAGAAAGTTCCAACAATGTTCCGAGTAGCATTTTAAGCAGCTTTCAAGTTCTACGAAGTTTAGATAAAGTTCCGAATGGAACTTTGTGGCTGCTTAAGAGGTTACACGCAACCGGAGATTGGCAGATTCTAATACAATGCGGTTTGAAACATATACAAATATTGTATTAAGGCTTTTCGAATAACCTTTAATATCTTTATTTGTTCTATTTTTAGACTGGTCATGGCAGCAGCGGCGGCATCAATCACCAAAACATGTTTAAAAAGAAATACGGGCGGCGGCGGGAATCGAACTGAGACACTATAATGGCGATTCACAGTACCCTGCGCTCTAACTAGCACGGCTACAACTGCACATGGATAGACGAGAGGCTGAAAGCCATCATTAACAACACAAACGTGGCTTGGTGATGGAAGTGATACAGCCACCACACTGCACAATGGGCCTATTAGAGCCGTATTTACGAAGACAAAACTGTTTAAGTTTTTGGACACATATTGTATTTTAGAAAGTTTCTTTTTAATTGTTGATCCTTTTCCCCATTATTGTTATGTCAAACATCTGGTTAAACTGATTCAAAAATCTGCTCTCTAATAATTTTATTTACGATTCCATGATGGATGGTGATTAGGCCGTCCCTTATTTTGCAAAAATTGGAAATGTTACAAGTTCGTTAGTGGAAAATGATCGTTTTAGCTAAGAAATGATCGTGTCAAAATTTGAAGTCCGTTTCTCAAGGCTAAGTGGTCCCTCAAGGGGCCTAAAGTTGTCAAAAATTGTATGGGACCAAAAAAACATGAAATTTTTTGCGACAAAAAAAAATACGCTATTCTACTAAAACTGGTGATTTTAGGACCCTAAATGGCCAAAAATGTGCTTAGATTTGCGATATCTCTACTCGTTTTTGAGTTATTGAACAAAATAGGGTAAGTTTCCTTCGGAATCTAAAAAAAAATGGTCAAAAATGATGATTTTTCATTTGTTTTTTGTCAATATCTTAGAAACGAGCAGAGATATCGCAAATCTAAGCACATTTTTGGCCCTTTAGGGTCCTAAAATCACCGGTTTCAGTGGAATATTGTATTTGTTTTGTCGAAAAAAATTTCATGTTTTTTTGGTCCTATACAATTTTTGACAACTTTAGGCCCCTTGAGGGACCACTTAGCCTTGAGATACACACTTAGAAATTCTGAAATTTGCACGAAACGGAATCACCAAAGAACGTAAATGTTTTCAAGACTGAATCATAATTTGGACTCAATTTTACGCGCATCATGTAAGTGCTGGTTGGTTGCGTTAGATGTCAACAAATCCGTTTCACCAGAAAAGTAGAAGCAGTATCACGTTCATCAGCCATCTTCTAACTCGGTGAAATAGCCGAGAGGTAAGAGATGTGGCTCACGATCAGGAGATCCGGAGTTCGAATCCATGCATGGCATTATTTTACTTTTCTATGTTTTATCTGTCAAATCGGTTTTAGCGATTGCTAGACGCTAAGAAAAAATAAGTTTTATTTTGTGGTGTCTTGAAAGACGTAAATTTACAGGTTTCAACCTCTAAATTTGTGTTTTTGGAGATGCTCGTATATGTCAGGTTCAGGACATTTAAAATTACATGATATTTTCTAGGTGTGTACGGACTTCAAATTTTGACACGATCATTTTTTAGCTAAAACGATCATTTTCCACTAACGAACTTATAACATTTCTAAATTTCGCAAAATAAGGGACGGCCTAATGGTGATGAATCGTTTAATTGGAAATTCCACCAATAAGCTGCGCCAGAGATAAAGCAAATTTTAAATTTCATATAACTCAGGACTCTGACCACTTAGAAAGATGGTGTCTTCGGCAATGTTATTCAGTTAGTCAAGAGCTTACAGTTTATGGTCCACTTGTTTCGAAATTTCGTCACTAAGTGGCACTAGTTACACATTTGCAAAATCATTCAAATGATTGTTTTTTTTCGTGAAGTAATCAACAAGCTGTAAATTTTGTTTTCTATGAACGTGTCTAAGTCAAGTTAAAGGTTTTTCAAAGAGCTGTATCAATCATAATTGTGCGACATTTCATTTCATTCGGTTCACTTAATCCAGAGATATAGCAATTTTACGAAGAACACTCAAATATGAAACATTTCACTAGAGTTGCTTCAACTTCATGTAAAGTTATCCAATCGAGTCCAAATTTGTACCGTTTATAGCTAACTAGTTGTGCAACTGGCAGGTAAAATTTGAGAATATTTGGTTTACCTTAGAAAATATTACAGCTTGCTGAATATATTCAAAATATTCAGCAAATTCAAATGCTTCAATTAATTTGCAACTAGCGCCGCCTACTGGCAGAACCTTGAACCAATCAGCTAATTAACTGAGAGGCCTTAACCAACCTAACAATATCACCGCAGACATCAACTTTCTAAGTGATCAGAGTCGTGAGATATATGAAACATAAGATTTGTATGCTCACTAGCGCCGCCTTGTGGTGGAATTTTGAAACAAACGGTCCATCGTTTGTTAGTTCTTGACCAGCCAAATAATATTTCCGAAGACACCAACTCTCCAAGTAATTAGGATCATGAGATATTTGGTATAAACATTTCATCAGTGTTACGTCTGTTTGTCTCTGGCATGACAGATATCACAGACAGCAAGACGTAGCACTTGCAAAATTTCCATACCGTATATCTTAGCACCATGATCGGTGTATTTGGCAAAGTTGTTAGGTCAGCCAAGGTCTTACTTTTGATGGGCCGTTTGATTCAAAATTCCACCACTAGGTAGCGCTGACGATAAATCAATTTTTATATTCCATATATCTCAGGACTCTGATCACTTAGAAAGTTGGTTTCTTCGGCAATGTTGTTTGGTTTATTAATGCCTTTCAGTTGATTAGCTGATTGGTTCAAGATTCTGCCAGTAGACGGCGCTAGTTGCAAATAAGTAGAAGCATGCAACTTTTACTTGTTATCTCGAAAATATTCAGCAAGCTGTAAGTTTTTATAAAGTGTAGGGAAAATTCTCAAATTTTATCTGCTAGTTGCACAACTAATTAGCTATGAATGATACAAATTTGAGCTCGATTGGATAGTTTTACATAAAGTTAGAGCGACTCTAGTAAAATGTTTCATATTTGAGTGTTCTTCGTTAAACTGATATATCTCATGATTAATGAAATGAAATTTTGCACATTTATGATTAATATATAGCTCATTGAAAAACCATTGACTTGACTTAAATACGTACAAAGAAAACAAAATTACAGCTCTTTGATTACTTTACGAAAAAAATCGTTCATTTGCATAATTTTGGAAATGTGTAACTAGCGCTTCCTAGTGGTGAAATTTCGTAACAAGTGGACTATTAACTGTAAGCCCTTGACCTACCAAACAACATTGTCGAAGACACAAACTTTGTAAGTGACCAGTGTTCTGAAATATATGAAATTTAAAATTTGCTTGATATCTAGCGCCGCCTAGTGGTATATACAAAAGCATGCCAAGTTTGATAAATTGCCTAAAGCATTTTTAGCAAGTTGTTACCTTTTATAAAGTACACCAAAACTATTCAAATTTTAATTACTTGTTCCTCAACGAGTTAGATATAATTGGTACAAATTTGGTCTTGATTGATTAACTCTACACGAAATTAGAGCCCTTCTTGTAGAATACCTATTATTTGACTTCTGTTTATCAAATTACTGTACCTTAGGATTAAGCGAACCGAATTAAATTTAATTTTGAAAGTTTATGATTAATGTATTGGTCTTTAAGGACTGTATCGGAAATTAACTATAAACATTCAAAATGCTCTATCTCGACGCACGGTTGGTCTTTTCATTCCGGTTCTTCTATGAAATCTTCACAATATAGTTAGTTTTAGAACAGCTTGAATTAAATTGGAAAATGTTTAGTATTATTGAAAATATGGGTATATGAGTATGCCACACAAAATAACAATCTGGACAAACAGTTTTTATTTTGAATTTTTTTAACGTTTCAAACATTCGTTACGAACAAAAATTGTACGGGGAAAAATCTGGAAAATAATGATTATTACTAGCAATTATGTACACATAACATATCACTCAAAACCTACTTTTGAAATTCTTATTTTGGATAGAAAAACCTCCAACATTAACAATATGGTCTATCCCAAAAAAACACCTACTTTTTGGTCGAACTTTGACGCTCTGTTTTAAAAATCTTTAGAGGTTATAAAATTCCGTTCTCTGGTAAAACTACCTCTTCAATAGATTTAAATACATACCCAATCGAAAAAAATGCAAATTTTCAACTTTTTGTATTTATTATTGCGTAATCGTTCTTTGAAGACGCATAAAAAAAAGAGTTCCTCGAAAAATGGCCTTTTTTCATTTTTAAGAATTGCCCTAATCTGCGGAGGGAATTTTTCTTGATAAAAATAATTTTCCTATATCATAAGCATTCTGGAAAAGAATATATTTGCGCAAAAATAAGAGAAAAAATTGAATATTTTCCCACAGTTTTCGCAATTTTAAATTTTTAGGAGGTGTCCAAAATTTTAAAAACATTTGTGCAATCTTTGAGATAAAAGTCCAAGTTAAATGATTATTTTTTGAAAATTAGAACTGCCATTCTTTATTTAAGAGATTTATATAGTATCTCCAAAAATAAAGTTATGTTTATTTCGAACAGATTATTTTTTAGGCAATTGTGAACGTTTATAGTTAATTTCCGATACAGTCCTTATGTACAGTTGGACTCGACTAAAGTATGTCCAAAGGGAAAAGAAGTTGCAACTTATTGAATATTTTTCAAAAAGTTCTAATCATTTGAATGTTTTTTTTTTTTTGCAAATTTGCTACAACTTTGTAGAACATTTTGAAATTGTATAGAGAATTAATTAAAACCGGCTACTCAGTCTTGAACTAACAAACGATGTTTATTACTTGCCCAACGTTTCGACACGGGGGCAAGTAATAAACATCGTTTGTTAGTTCAAGACTGAGTAGCCGGTTTTAATTAATTGTTGGAACCATACAGTCGAACCTCCAGCAGAATGTATAGAGAATATTTAATCAGCAGATTTTTGGATAAGCCACACTCGAGTGACCGTACTCATGTCACAATAATACAAAAAAATGACAGAGCTTGGCAGAAACATGTTTGTCTTCGTAAATACGACTCTAAACCCATTGTGCACTGAAAAGCCCGCATCCGGCAGTGTGCTGTATACTAGTGGAAAATTCCTAGTAGACAATAGGACGCGAAGCTCAGCAGCGAAGCGAAAGTTATTTTTAGAAACAACCCGGTTCAACTTCTCGGGTTTGAATAGCGGTGTTTGTGTGTAGTGGTATGGAACCTGTGGAACCGTGTAGCGCATCTTAATACAACGAATAGATTATGATTCAACATACTTACTGTACGTTTTCAATACATTAATTGGTAGAAAAGGCATAGGTATCTCAATTTTTGGTAGCCTTTCTTGTTTTGCGTGTAACAATGAGCCTTGCTGGCATACGCGCCAACTTGTGACGTAGTTGGGGGGGCGAGGCCTCCCAAAATCGATCAAATTTGGAAAATTTCGACGCAGTTCACCTAGTTTAGGCGTATTTACGTGAAAACTAGTGCATTGAGCTGAAAAAAGTTGAATTTTGTCCAATTTTGGAGAGCTTCGCCCCCCAACTACGTCACAAGTTGGCGCCTATGCTTGCTGGAACTTATGTGCAAGGCCCATTGTTAGCCTTTTAAGCAGCTAGAAAGTTCCGTTCGAAACTTTATCTGAACTTTGTGGAACTTGAAAGTGTCATGGGAAGCGGAACTTTTGATTACTTGGGATGTCTTCAAGGATTCCTAGGTCCTAGGATTTCCTCTCGAAATACCTTCAAAAATTCGTGCGCTTCGTAGCCCAGCGGTTAGCGATGTCAGTCGTTTAAGTGTCCCGTAAGCCACGGAGTGTGGGTTCGATTCGCGCTCCAGTCGGGGCCACTGGGTGTTATATGTGTTGTCCGTTGTCAAATGTTGGTTCAGTCTGTAGAGGCCGCAAGGTTGAAGACGGTGTAATTGTCATTTGATTGTCTTTTAAATTCTTTCTAATAAACTTCTATCAGGATTTCTTCAAGCATTCTTGCTGAGATTTCTCAAGCATTTCCAGGAACTCCTGAGTGATTTCCAGTAGCAATTGTTTGAAGAGAAATTTCAGCAGCATGCCAGGAGCAGTTGCAACAGGAATCTGAAGAAAATTTCATGTAAGAATACAAAAAGAATTTCGTAGTAAAATCCCTAGAAGAAATCGAGAAGAATCTATGAAAAAAACCTCTGTATGAATTTAGGGAGGAATCTATAAAGACGTTATAGCACGGACTGCTGGATAAATCACAGCAAGAACTTCTAGAGTTAATCCCGAACTCTTGGAGAAATCCGCGTAGAAATGCCTGGTGGGAAATTCTTGCTTAGATTGCTTCATAGGTTTCTCGATGTATTCTATACCAATCCTTCTCGTAATTCTTTCAAGAATTGAGGCTGTAGAAATTCCTCTCGTGGTTTTTCCAGATTTATTTCTCTAGGAATTTCTTTTGGAATACAAGCAGAAATTCTTGCTTCGATTCCGCGCCATCTTGTAACGTAGTTGGGGGTGAAGCTCACAAAAATTGGACAATATTAAACTTTTTTCGGCTCCATGTACTAGTTTTCACGTGAGCATGCCTAAATGAGATAAACTGCGTAAATGTTTTCCGAATTTCATTGATTTTGATGGGCCTTGACACCTCCCTCCCTCGCAACTACGTCATAAGTTGGCGTGTATGATTCCTTCAAATATTTCTACTAAGATTTCTTCAGGAACTCTTGCTAAAATTTGTCAAAAGTTTCAGCTGGGATTGCTTCAAGAACTGTTCTTAGGACTTTAAGAATCCTCCAAATATTCCGAGAGAATTACAAAAGGTATGGCCTCATGAATTCTAGCAAGATTTTCTGGTGGATTCTAAAAAGAATTCCTGAATAAATGCAGCAGTATTCCTCTAGCAATCGCAGTAAGAATTCACGAAGGAATCTCCCGTTGGTTTCCAGCAGGAATTTCTGGTTCAATGCTAAGAAAAAGGATAGAATGCTTGTAGAAATCTCTGAAGCAAACACAGCAGGTCATATTGAAGAAAGATCTGGGGGAATAACAGCAGGTTTTTGGTACCTATTTGCTGCTGTAATTGTATGAGGAATTCCAGCAATAGCCTCTGTAGGAGTCCTTGTATCACTCCAGGAAATTTGGATGCATAAAAAAAGCAAAAGCCTACTGGTAGAAGCGTGATGGCAGGATTCAGAAGTCCATTTCACCTAGTCATTATCAAAATATGTTGTTTATGAACAAAATATTTCTAGACCAACATTTGAAGAGGACATAATAGTATTTGAAGTTCAACAGAACCTTTTGTTTCTAGAAGAATCTGTGTTTTTTAATTGTAAGTCATGCTAACTATCTTCAAATCTGGGATCTAAGAAATAAGCTCAGGTTTGAATTTGGTGGGCAGTCCTTTTTTACGTGTTTGTTTAGATTTATTCAATTCGTTGAGCCAGTTACCATGTTTTGAGAAAGTCATTTGAATATTATGGACAGATGGGAAATTCACAAACATACAAAGAAAAAATTGACATACAAATCAAAATAAACCTGATTACGCTCAAAAGTTACAGTCTCTAGAAATAATCAAAATCATTTTATTCGTTTTCGCCCCCTTTTAATCAAATTATTTCTAACAGAAGCGACAGATGTCTCCGATCCCGTCACAACCGATAGCCGCCCCCATCAAATCAACAACTCAAATTAACATACAAAACATTGTGGCTGCCGTCCAATTCATCCTTTGATTTACCACAATGCGGTTCGCAAAGCCAGCTTTCTTTGTTCCAGAGATCTCCACAGCTGAAAAGTTTCTCCCCCATCAGCCAGCGCCAATATCGGATAATCTGCTATTGGGTCCGGCACAGTTCACCCACTCAGTCGTCTCCTATCTGGGCGTCCATTGAGGCGCTCATCTTTGCAAGTAGCTCTCCTTCCCCAACGTCATTCGAAGAAAATAAGCACAAAATGTAGCATTTTGTTGCGATTCCCGGCATCGCCCTCGCCTACAGTCAGTCAGTGTAGGCAAGCAACCGTATTGTGCGCTTCTCCGATTGCATCTCTTCGGTGGAAGATGAAAAGTGCTCCATCGCGGCCCGCGCGCGCGGAGGCTATTTGAATAATAAACACTCTTCAAAGTCTTGAAAGGCTGAATGGCAGGCGGACGGTGGACTTGATCCGTTCGGCGTAGATATCTCTTTCTTGGAGATTAGGTCTATTCATTTGGGACGAAAAATTGAATGCCGAAAGCAGCGATGGAGATTGTGTGGCTGTTACTATTTTCGAGTTTGGGGGGTTTCAGCTCCTTAACTAGATACACGCAACCTCAGATTGACAGATTCTAATACAATTGGGTATGAAACATATACAAATATTGTATTAGGGCCTTGCAAATACAAAAATTGGTAGGTGGCAGTATACCAAAAATTGTATTGGCTTCCTAGAATCTGGAACAGGAAAATTTCGCATGTGTGCGTGTGCTCTGTCGCACTGGTTTCTCATTATTTGTTCTATTTTTAGACTGATCATGGCAGCAGCGGCGGCATCAAATACCAACACATGTTTAAAAAGAAATACGAGCCGGCGGAAGGAATCGAACCGAGACGCTATCATGGTGATACACAGTATCCTGCGCTCTAACCAGCACGGCTATAACTGCACATGAATAGACAAGAGGCTGAAAGCCATCATGATCAACACAAACGTGGCTTGGTGATGGAAGAGATACAGCCGCCACACTGCACAATGGGTCAGAGCCGTATTGCGAAGACAAAACTGTTTAAGCTTCAGCTTTAAGTTTTTAGACACATATTGTGTTTTAGAAAGTTTATTTTCAATTGTTGACCAAATTCCCTATTATTGTTATGTTAGGGTGGTTCGTATGGTTAAACTGATTCAAAAATCTGCTTTCTTATAATTTTATTTGCGATGTCATGATGGATCGTTTAATTAGAAATTCCACCAATAAACGGCGCCAGAGGTCAAGCAAATTTTAAATTTCATATATCTCAGCACTCTCACCACTTAAAAAGTTGGTGTCTTCGACAACGTTGTTAAGTAAGTCAAGGGCTTACAGTTAATGGTCCACTTGTTTAGAAATTTCGCCACTAGGCGGCGCTAGTTACACATTTGCAAAATCATTCAAATGATTGATATTTTTTCGTGAAGTAATCAACAAGCTGTAAGTTTGTTTTCTTTGAACGTGTCTAAGTCAAGTCAAAGGTTTTTCAAAGAGCTATGTATCATATATATAAAAGCCCAGAGTTGTCTGTCCTTCCGTCACGCTCTGAAATGTTTCATTGAAATGTTTCACAGAATAAAAGCTTCAATAACCATTGCACTGTAGCATTGTACCTGTGTTGAAATGGTGCATCATTGCATCATTTTGTTGCGTTATTGCATTGTTGCATTGCTGCATCGCTGAATTGCTGTATCTTTGCATTAGTGCATCATTGGATTGATGCATCGTTGCATCATTGCATTGGTGCACGTTGCATTGCCCGAGCAGAGGATAATATCAAAATAATAACAACGGAATCATAAAACCTGTTTTTATATCTTGGTTTGTTATTATTATCTTATTGAGGTATTACCGTTCCATAGCATGTTTTGTTGGACAATCTTATTTTGTTATGATCATGCTATTGGTACATTTTCTATACATTACATTTCAATAACACGTTTTGTTGTAGCATAAGTTCGGTTATTATTGTGTTAGGGAACGTCAATAAATTACGTCCCGCTTTTATGGGAGAGGAAGGGGGTTCAGCTAAGTTAGACGACCCATACAAAAATTTCAGAGGTCTTATACAAAAAGTTTGAAATAGGGGGGAAGGGGGTTGAAAAAGGGTAATTTTTGCGTGACGTAATACATGAACGTTCCCTTATTGCGACTGTAAAAATATGTAATCTTTAATAGCGTTACTTTTTTGTTAAAAATATTTGATCTTTAATAACGCTGTTCACAGTATTCCGTGAGGAACTGCTGAGAAAATATTATTTATTCATCAGTTCCTCTTCCGCTTCTTTCTGACATTACATTCCAACTGTGACAGAGCCAACTTATAGCCTTTCGTTCGGGGTGTACTTGGGGCTAGAGGGTAACATTGGTCCATCGATCCCACGGATTCAATATAAGTCAGAGAATCCAACGGTGGATGCAAACTATCTCAGAATTATGTATTATAGTAGTCTAGCACACATAGGGGCTGTCCATAAACCACGTGGTCATTTTTTTGGGACTTTTCAACCCCCCCCCCCCCCCCCCCGTGGTCATTTGTCCATACAAAATTTTTTATTTGTCCATACAAAATGGTCATTGGCCGAACCCCCCCCCCCCCCCCCCCTCATGACCTCGTGGTTCATGGACAGCCCCAATATACAGTCCCGTCGTATTCTAAACGTACGGAATAGTGTCTCAATGACACCCCACATGACGGTATACCTGTGGTACGAGTATGCATTTGTAACAGAGTTTTAGCCATTTTACGTTTTGGATCAGCTGGTGGAATTCCAGGATGAACTACACATTTCGGACAAAAATGTCAATAAAGAAGCCAGTCAACAAGAAGAAGTCACCAAGAAGAAGAACTTGATTTTTTTAGACATTTTATTTTTATTGCTTTTACTGCATCGAGGCCCCTTTGATTTTGATATCATAACTCATTTTGTTTCCTGATTGTTTTCAATAATTTATTCATTTCAACATTTGTTATTGAATATTTTATAAATTCGCTGTTATTAAGTTGTTATTGAAACTAACAAAACGTGTTATTTAACTGGTCTTCCAAGATCATTTTTTTGTTATGATTTTTGTTATTTTCCCGCTTATGACAGACAAGTTTATAACATGATAAGGTATTGTAATAACATAAAAATAACTCTTTCCGTTACTCAGATATTTTGCCAAAATAACATATTTTATTATACTCTTGCTATTCCCTTCTGCTCGGGTGGTGCATTGTTGAATTTGTGCATCGTTGCGTTGGCGCATCATTGCATTGGTGCACGTTGCATAAGTGCATCGTTGCATTGATACATCGTTACATTAGTGCATCGTTGTTTTAGTGCATCACTGCATTGGTGTATCGTTGCATTAGTGCATCATTGGATTGGCGCATCATTGCATTGGTGCACGTTGCATAGACGCATAGTTGCAGTGGTACATCGTTGCATTAGTGCATCGTTGCATTTGTGCGTCGTTGAATTGGTGCGTCGTTGCGTTAGTGCATCATTGCATTGGTGCTTCGCTGAATTGGTCCATCGTTGCATATGTGCATCGCTGCATTCTTGCATTGGTGTATTGTATTGTTGCATCGATGCATTGTAGTAGTATCGCTATATTGTTGTATCGTTTCATTGATGCATCGCTGCATTTTTGCATTGCTGCATCAATCCAGTAGAAAGATCTAGAAGTTCCATTATTACATGAGCTAGAACCCTACAACAGTCATATATTACTCAAAGTTGGATATATAATAGCATACCTTCCGGCGCTTTCCAAAGAGATGCACCATGCTGAGTGAAATATTTCACATATGCATTAATACATAAGCCTTCAAGGAAGCTTCTAGAAATTTTCTTTCCAGGAGAATCTGGGATTTTGTTCATTGGATAAAGAAAATTACTTATTTTTAGGAACGTGGTTAGCCACGTTGGGTCTGCTAATTTCTAGAATATTCTTCCATTCAATGGACAAGACCCCTACAATAGTCATTTACAATCAAAAGGTGGATACATGATTGTATACCTTCTGGCGCTTCGAATGAGCTCAGTGAAATGTTTCGCATATTTATTGATACAATGGCTTTTGAGGAAACTTCTGGAAGATGTTATTCCAGAAGCTTCAAAAATCTCCTTAATGGATGGAATGTATGAAATAAATCCCGGAGTTGTCTGTATGTCCTCCCGTCTCGGTTAGCTAAATTTCACTGAAATATTTCACGTAACGTGCAATGGTGGAAAGGGCATTGTATAATTTAGGGAAAGGAGAATAAGGAGAAGCAATAGTAAAGAAAGAACAGGATGGGAGTTCGATTACAAAAACTGTTCCAGAACTTTCCACGAGTGTTCGAGATTTTTCTGTTTCGGCGTAATCGAAGAAACTCCATTTCTTCAAGAACGTCAATGTAATATTCGAAAGGTATCTATTTCAAGTATGAAAAAAAAACTTGAACCTTCCTGGGCAATGAGGAAAAAGCAGAATATGACAAATAAATTTCTAGCACATTCTAGAACACTCTTCGAAGGAAATAAAAGGCTTTCTTTTTATAAATGAAAGATTGTTTCCGGAACAAAGAAAAGAAGATATTCTAGGACAAATTTCGAACGAAATAAAAGGCGTGTAAATAAAATGTTCGTTAACTGTTTCAAATTAAAAACAATTGTTGAAACTTTCCTGGGAGCAGAAATTAGATCTTAGGTAAATTCCAGTGAGAAACAGAAGATGAATTCGAAGGTTTATGAACATTCTCGAACATTCTTTGTAGGCATCACGTTCAGTGTTTTCCACGAATAATAGCATATTTTGAAGTTTTCTGTTTAGAATTGGGAGAAATTTCTGGAATGTATATTCTGAACAGAGTTGTAGATTAGCAAAAAAACTTAAAGCAGACGTTTCTAAGCTATTATGTCAATTCTATGAATTGTGAAAACTCTTTAAGCAAACGTGGCTAGCCACGTCGGGTCAGCTAGTTAGTCATAATTGTGTAACGTCGCATTTCATTCAGTTCACTTGATCCAGAGATATAGCAATTAAACGAAGAACACTCAAATATGAACTACTTTATTAGAGTTGCTCCAATTTTATGTAAAGTTATCTAATCGAGCCCAAATTTGTACCGTTTATAGCTTACTAGTTGTGCAACTGGCAGGAAAAATTTGAGTATATTTGGTGCATTTTTGAAAAAGTTACAGCTTGCTGAATATATTTGAAATAATAAATAAAAGTTGCATGCTTCAATTAATTCGTAACTAGCGCCGCCTACTGACAGAACCTTGAACCAATCAGCTAATCAACTGAGCTGCCGTAACCAACATAACAACATCGCCGAAGACATCAACTTTCTAAGTGATCTGAGTCCTGAGATATATGGAATATAATATTTGTTTGCTCACTAGCGCTGCCTTGTGGTGGAATTTTGAATCAAACGGCTCATCATTTGTTAGTTCTTGACCAGCCGAATAATATTGCCGAAGACACCAACTCTCTAAGGATTATGAGATATTTGGTATAAACATTTCATCAGTGTTACGTCTGTTTGTCTCTGGTATGACAGATATCACAGACAGCAAGACGTAGCACTGGCGAAATTTCCATACCGTACATCTTAGCACCATGACTACTTAAATATACGGTATACTTGGCAAAGTTGTTAGGCCAGCCAAGGTTTTACTGGTGATGGGCCGTTTGATTCAAAATTCCACCACTAGGTAGCGCTGACGATAAATTAATTATTATATTCCATATATCTCAGAACTCTGATTACTTAGAAAGTTGGTTTCTTCGGCAATGTTGTTTGGTTTATTAAGGCGTTTCAGTTGATTAGCTGATTGGTTCAGGATTCTGCCAGTAGACGGCGCTAGTTGCAAATTAGTAGAAGCATGCATCTTTTACTTATTATCTCGAATATATTCAGCAACCTGTAACTTCCTATAATGTGTAGGGAATATTCTCAAATTTTATATGCTAGTTGCACAACTAATTAGCTATAAATGGTACAAATTTGAGCTCGATTGGATAGTTTTACATGAAGTTGGAGCGACTCTAGTAAAATGTTTCGTATTTGAGTGTTTTTCGTTAAACTGCTATATCTCTGGATTAAGTGAACCGAATGAAATGAAATTTTGCACATTTATGACTTATATATAGCTCTTTAAAAAACCTTTGACTTGACTTAAATATGTTCAAAGAAAACTAAATTACAGCTTTTTGATTGCTTTACGAAAAAAAAACATTAATTTCCATAATTTTGCAAATGTGTATCTTGCGCTTCCTTGTGGCAAAATTTCGAAACAAGTGGACCATTAACTGTAAGCCCTTGACCTACCAAACAACATTGTCAAAGACACCAACTTTGTAAGTGACCAGAATTCTGAGATATATTAAATTTAAAATTTGCTTGACCTCTAGCACCGCCTAGTGGTATATACAAAAGCATGCTAAGTTTTAAAAATTGCCTAAAACATTTTTAGCAAGTTGTATCCTTTTACAAAGTCCACCAAAACTATTCAAATTTTGATTAATTGTTCCTCAACGAGTTTGATTTAATTGGTGCAAATTTGGGCTTGATTGATTATTCAACTTTACACGAAATTAGAGCTCTTCTATCTATATCTAGTTTTTGACTTCCGTTTATCAAATTACTGTACCTTAGGACTAAGCGAACCGAATTAAATTAAATTTTGAAAGTTTGTGACTAAAGTATTGGTTTTCATGTATCGTTGGACTCGACTAAAATATGACCAAAGGCAAAAAAGTTGCAATTTATTGAAAACTTTTCGAAAAGTTCTAATGATTCTAATGTTTTATCCAAGGGCTCTTTAATAAAGACAAATGAATCAAATCAATTGAATGTTTTATTTTTGTAAATTTGATTGACCGTAATCATTTCACAATAATGAAAAAAAAAATAGAAATGACAGAACTTGGCAGAAACATTTTTGTTTTCGTAAATACGACTCTAGACCCATTGTGCACTGAAAAGCCCGCATCCAGCAGGTTGCTGTTTGCAAGTGGAAAATTCCATGATAACAATAGGACGCGAAGCTCAGCAGCGAAGCGAAAGTTATTTTTAGACGTAACCCGGTTCAACTTCTCGGGTTTGAATAGAGGTGTTTGTGTGTAGTGGTATGGAAGCTATGGAACCGTGTAGCGCATCTTAATACAACGAATGGATTATGATTTATCACATTTCCTGTACGTTTTTAATACATAAATTGGTAGAAAAGGCATATCTCAATTTTTGGTAGCTTTTCTTGTTTTGCGTGAGGTTCATCCCAGGTCGTGAAAAACAAGACGAGCCAGAAGCACGCAAAAATGGCTACGCTCAAAAATGTGTTCGGCCTGCACATTTTTAGTAAACATCCATGCCGCACATGACTGTGTTGGAAACACACATTTTTTTAAAATTGCTCGTACGCTCACATGAGCATGTATTTTGCAATAATTTCGACATGGCAACTCACTGGGTTTATAAACCACCTTCAAATACCGAAAAATATTGATATTTTGCAAAAATGTGAGCGTACGAGCAATTTAAAAAAATGTGTGTTTCCAACACAGTCCCTGTGCGGCATGGGCGCTACTCAAAAATGAGAGCTTTTATTTTAGAGAGAGGGCTCGCCTGGAAAGACTGTATGCATACTTGCACAACGGTGTCTTGTCCGATCCCATCCGGGTCGTTGCTGGAGTGAGGCAAGGTTGTATACTATCACCGCTACTGTTCCTCATCGTAATCGGTGAGCTCCTGTTAGGCGCGATTGATCGTGAACCAAATCGTGGGTTGCTGTGGCAGCCCATTACCGTGGAGCACCTAAATGACTTCGAATTGGCTAATGACGTTGCTCTCCTAGCTCAAGGGCGCTCTGATATGAAGGGTATACTCGATGATCTTGCCGATCGCTTCCCGACGACAGGCCTCATCAGACCAAATCGTTGGATGTAAGCACGGTCAACCCTTCCAGCTTCATGGTAGCTAAGCTAGAAGTGGAGAATTCTGAAAGCTTCCAATATCTTGGCAGCCAAATGGCGGCACCAAGATCGACATAGGTGCATGGATCAAGAAGGGGAATGCTACCTTTACGACTTTAAGAAATGTATGGAAAAACAATCAGATCAGTCGACGCACTAAAATCCGAATTTTCAACTCGAACGTGAAATCTGTGCTGCTGTACGCCAGTGACACTTGGTGTGTATCAGCGGAGAACACTCAATGGCTGCAGGTCTTCATCATTAGATGCCTGTTGTATATAATTCGTATATGGTGGCATCACACTCAGGGATTGGCGGCATGCACCGTGCGGTGCGAAAAAAGCGTGTGCTTCACACAATCGCAAGTGCTCGTCTCCCGTTTTGCCGAGAGACAAGAGACGTATGAGTGAGAGCTTTCGTAATTGTGCGAGAGACAATCGCAGCACTAGCTCTACGGCGCGGGGAGTAATGCACGGTGCTTGGGACTGCGCTTGTCTCCAAACAGAAAAAAATCAATTAATAAATTAATTGAAGAGTTTGTGTTTTCGGCAAAGTTGTTAAGCTTGTCAAGGGTTGGCAAGTGATGGGTCGTTTGATTCGAAATTTTTCCAATCGTGCGTAGTATCAAGCCAAGTGCCAAGCACGGAGACAAGCACCGAGAGAGTGCATACGACAGAGCGTGAGAGACAGGAGAGCTCCAGCGCGCGGCAAAGCAAGCGAGCAACACACAACCGATTGCGCGTACTCGTCTCCTTCTAGTTTGTTGTGCTGTCTCGTAGCAGAGCGTGCGGCACGCAAAGAGTTTTGAGTCGCACCCTATCCCTGATCACACTTGAATCTCCAACGTGGAGCTCCATCGTCGATGTTATCAAAAGCCGATAGCGACAGAAATTCGAGAGCGAAAGTGGAGATGGGCCGGCTACACTCTACGTAGGAGCGGTAACGAAATCTGCAAGCAAGCGTTAGACTGGAACTCAGCAGGACATCGCAGCAGAGCCAGGCCCAGAGGCTCATGGCGGAGCAGCCTCAACAATGCAAAAGCAAGTCGACAGGAATGTAACTTGACCACAGGTCAAGGTGATTGCGGGCAATCGCCCAGGATGGAGGTCTTTCAATTCGGCCTTCTGCACCACTGCCACTATGGATAAGTCTGGCTTACCGTTTAAGTTAGGGTAAAGAAAGAAAGTACCTACAAATACGGACGGTTAATTTTACTCAACATGTGAGCAAGTTACGTTACAAGCTCAACTTTCGGTTTTTCGGATATTCCTCCCGTATATTGCCGAAAAATGTCATTCAACGTCAAAATGTTGACCAGCTGTTAGAAACAGACCACGAGTATGCATACTACACTTAAAAGTTCATAAGAAACGGTTCTGTTACCGGAACTCCAAGACCATGCAAAGCTATGATAATGCAGTAGTGCCACACGCGCCCCCAGCCAATACATACAAGCTATAATCCGTTTCCATTATTTCCCAACAAATGGTATTGGGCTTCTAGAATCCCATCAAGTACCGTAAACCGGGGTCAAAGTGATCAGTGGGGTGAAATTGATCATTCGGGTACTACATTGTACTTCCATACTAGGAACTTCTAAGCGTCGTAATGATCCTAAACTTCTTAAGGTACCTACCGCTTAAGGTACCTCATCTAATTCGGAGATGTCTAAAGATGAGTGTAGACTTTAATTTTTTTAGAAAAAGGTTAGTTTTGCCTTATTTTTTGAGGAATTTTCAATGTATTTCTCACTTAGCTGAAATCATTGCTACCAAACAATCGATTGCCACTAGGACTTCCCTTAAATTTTCTGTTTTAACATTTTTTTGGAGCCTTGGTTGGGAAGTAATGAAGCTATTCCGAACATAAATAAGTTTAAAAAAAGTTATTTTTTGGTGGGATAGTCATTTTGTGATAAGTGATTTCATTATTTCGAAGAAAATTGCCAACCTTTAGGCGTTTAGGGGGAAATTTCAAAATTTTATTTTGCACATGCGGGTGTAAAATTCACTGGTTTTAAGAGTTTTAACGCGATATTCGGAGTTATAGGAGCAAAATCATGCGGAGACATAAATTTTCCTTTCTAATCGATGCTTAATTGTATGTTGATTAATTACGACCGCGTACACTGGAAGATTAAAGAAACAACAATCCAAGAGTTTCCATCCCTGTGAAGATTCGCATTACTATGACTGAAGTGACACCGGTAATAAACAAAATTGTTGATCAGCTACGAGCCATCGATACGTAGATCAGATCTGAAACAATGGAAGCGCCACGATAGGCTAAGTTTAGTGCTTTGGATTATACAACTGATGACGATGGCTTCGGGGCCGGTCAAGGCTACGTGGAAATGAAATACAAAATGATCAATCGAAACAATTATTTGAGTCGTTTTCAATACGCTCAACTAGCTATGACGAGCATAATAACGAGTCGGAAAAAAAGTGGAATGCTCGGGCGGGTACTCTGAAAAAGTACTGGGAGAAGTGAGCCTGTCAATGCGAGAAGAGTTTGATTTCGGCTCTGGTTCGAGATAAACCACATGTTGACGGAAGAGCTGATGCTTCAAACACAGGCTTTTATTCGGTTCAAACTGGACGAAAAAATCGACACCTGACAAATGTTTTCACAGCTTCCGGTTTTTCGGTAAAGACTGTTACTGGATTTTCATTTCGAAAAAGCCACCGGTATGTGGATATTACTGAGCTGCGGCGCTATTTTACAATGAAACGAGAGAAACACGGTCAGTGTTCGCTGATCTGCAGATCAGACCTTCACAACAGATAACGATATTTTGAAGTTTCTTTATTTGCTTGCTGGAGAAAATTTTGAGAATCACCATTGACGGCTCTGGATTGGTGATGGTAGCTGTCGGCAAGTATTATTTAAAAATAATATGACAATGAATATAACTACAATCACATTCAGTCCATTGAAAAATTACGATCAATCGGAAATTTTCACTCGATTTTCAGCATTTCGACTACCACTTGTATCTTCCTCAATGTCAGTTATCTACTATAACTGGATAACTGACACTGAGGAAGATTTTAAGTGGTAGTCAAAATACGCGTACCGTAATCCGGGGTCAAATTGATCACTTCAAAACAACTTTTGCGGTTAACTTTAATGGCAATCCAAATATATGTAGCATAACAGCGGAATTAAAAGGTATAAAACTGATCACACTCATTCGAAAAAACTGAGTTCACCGATTTGTGTGATATCCCATCTGAAAATCCGGATCACGCAAATTAACCTAAAATTGCTCCTTAAAGGTGATTCGTTAGTTATCTCCAATTGAATTTCATCTTCTCACTTAAAATGTCATTAACTATGCCTATGTAGCAATCAGCAATCCTCCACTCGTCACTTGTAATAACCATCCCATCATTGCATTGCACGCGCTGGAACGGTAGATAATTGTAACAAGAATTCCACCAAACCAACGCCATCAGACTTATCCGCCCGGTCCCAATGAGAGTCTAATAGAGGTGGGGAAGAAGATGCTTCGTGTGCGTGAGATCCGTGTCTGGTGCAAAACATGTCGATGTCACTACTACAAGCAAAGCGAGCTCCCATAAGAACGCGTGTCAAATAGTGACGTCACTATTTGTGTTTACATTTTTCTTTCCTTACTAATACATAGCCATTTCTTCTTCTTCCCCACCTGTAATATACTCTCATTGGCCCGGTCCCATACGGCACACGATCACCACCGCCAGTTTCACACGCACGAACGACCAAACGAAACCAATTTAACCTGGTGGTACCAGTAAAGGTGTTGACCGGCTGCGGCCGCACGCTAAGAGATCCCGATCCGGATCCTTGGGACTGGGAGGATGAGCCAGCCAGCATGCAACCACACGGATACGGATGATGGCGACGACGACAACGACGGTAGCCACAGGCGCCACAGCCGATGGATCACGCCTCGTTAAACCCACACACGCGAGCTGACCAGCAGAGGCAGGAACCGTGGTGGCCGGCCTCTCCTGACAGAATGGAGAGCAAGTCTGCTAAAAGCGCTGGGAGCGCGTTCTTCCATTAAAGGTATGACACGCGAGACCGACTATAGATTTGCGGAGTTAATCGTTAATGCAAGTCGGTCCATTTCTGCGAATGCGAATGGAACTGGATGCCGCCGCGCCGCCGTGTCGATTGAGAATGATGAGAAGGTGAGATATAACAAGACCATTTTCCTCCAGGGAGTTGCAGTGTGATGCGAACGACGATGCGTTTCCTTCTCCCATCCCAGCGAGTGCAATCGTGGGACGTGAGATATTTATTTCCCTTTCCGATAGGCTTAATTTTCAAATTACTTTTCAATAATGTTGTTCGTTCGTATCCATCCCATTATTCAGTGCCATTTCTATTTTCCGATGCATCAATGAACTACAACCTACAACCGTATGGAATCATTAGTGACAAGCGTGCACGGTACGGCACCCGGAACCGCCAAGGCAGCAAAGATTACGTCGTTGGGGTAGGATAATTAAACCAGGTTTAATCCGCCGGCCAATTCTCGTTCATTGCCGGCGAATCCAGATCATCCTGCGATGGCAATGGTGATGATGACGGCAACGACGACGACGTTGGCTGCGGTTAGTGTCTACGGCGCGTTGAAAAGGAAGGCAGACGCAGACAGCCAAGCCAACAGCTGCAGTTAGTTCAGGCAGGTAACTGGTTGGTGGTAGATACTCTTGCGCTCCGACACGTTCCTGCCATCGCTTTTAGTTCCAGTTAATTTAAGGTGCGATTAATCTTGGTCTTTTGTTGATCCGCTCCTTCCACGGTACGGTACGGAAAGCTAGCAAGAGAATCATTCCTGAGGACAGCAGAGGGTGTTGCTGGTGCGTTCAGGAGGATTAAAACTTTCTACAGGCGGTCGGCGGCTGTACGGTTTAGCGAGATTTGTAATTGATTTCCGGGCTTAGTAGCAAATACTTGATGGGATTCTAGAAGCTCCAATAGCAATTGTTGGGAAATAATGAAAACGGATTACAGCTTGTCTGTATTGACTGGGTGTCGCGTGTGATACTACTGCATTATAATAGCTGTGCATGGTGTTAGAGTTGCGATAATGGAACCGTTTCTTATGTACTTTTAAGTGTAGTATGAATACTCGTGGTCTGTTTTTAACAGCTGGTCAACGTTTTGACGTTGAATGACTTTTATGGGCTGTTCGAGTCCGTATGAAGTTGATCATCAATATTAACTTCTTTTCTCGATCAGCCTAGATAGCTGTGTAGTGTCGGTAGCGATTGTCTCAATTGGCTAAGAATAACACTACGGACCGCCTGTTCCGGTGGTAAGAATCCACCAACAGGTGACCCCTAATTCATGGTGTGATGCGGCTTTATGCTTACCGTGCCTAGGAACGAATGGCTAGGGGGTCTAATAAAAACCTAACCGCTAACGGAGCCTGTGGAGTACCAGGGCGCCATCCACAGTATGTAGCCCTTACTGCGCTAACCGGAGCAATGGTGCAGTGGACCTTGTGTTTCTCCGAGACAATCAGCTGCCCTTCTTTAGTCTCACTTGAGGCTAAATAAGGGCGGAATTATGAAGATGTTGTTAATTAGTTTAAATTTTCACCTATATGGTTTCGCATTATGCGATTTTGTATTCTGTGTATCCTCGCCTTTGGCGTTTTCCAATCGATACCGATTTGGTTTTATTGTTGCTGTTCTTTGTTGTGCTGTTGTTGCGAAGAGTTTAATCTTACCTAGTTTGGGTAGTGGCTACGGTTAGGATAGCTCAGATCAATCTTCAGCATAAAAGAACAGCAACGATCAATCTTTGCAGACTTATGTAAAATGGTACAGCCCAAGTGGCCTTGGTACAAGAACCTTACTTTCATAAGGGAAATTTCTATCTAGGAAACCTTGTGAACCCGGTTTTTGCTACTTTCAGTAAACATGAAATGGCAAACTCGCGTGTCATGCCTCGAGCTTGTGTGCTTGTCAACAACGCAATAGTTGCTACACTCATCTCTGAACTAACCACCAGAGATGTATGTGCTATCACAATTGATGTATCTGTTGGAAACCTCAGCAGGAAATACGTCTATTGATCGGTTTATTTACCGCATGATGAACCATCCCTTACGGATGCTTTCAAACAAGTCATCGCATACTGTACCGTAAAATGGGGTATCTTTGATAATGCGGGTAACTTTGATAATTCGACAGGCATGGTATAGGTTACCTTATAACTATGATTGCTTTAACCAGTTAAGAAAAAGGCAAACATAGATCAAAACTATACATATGAAAGTCCATCTTAAACGAATTTTCATTAAAACCGAGTTTATATTTAACTTTTTGGGCTCAAAATAAAAATTGATGATATTTCTGTCATTTGTCAAACCCTTCAAACAATCAGCTGTACAGCTCTGTTTCAACTATTTTTTCAATGAATGGCCTCTTATTCATGGTAGATCCATCATAGTAGATTCCAAATCTGGTCTTGAATCTCTTAACAAAGTGCGTTTTTACATACTGGACTCAATTTTGTAAATCGAGACATAAATCTCCATACACTAATAAACGCCTAAAAGTATGCAATGCCCTTGTAATCCCATGTAGATATATCAGTGTTATTCAAAGTTTGTTAATAAAACATCAAAAAAAAAATACCCAAAAAAAGAAAACTCACCATGAATAGCATGCAATCATATGTTGATGTACCGTTAAACATATATTTTTACAAAGATAATGATTTTCGACAGCTAAATTCACTGTGTTTTTCACTCAGTACTCCACAAACTCATTTTTATACGTAAAATTTAGTAAAAAATCAATGTTTTGATATAAAAACCTCTAATATTTTCCACAAGGCTTCTCTCATCATGTTCATATTCCTGAGATTTCAATCTGTGATTATTTTTTAAGATTTGATATGTTTTTCAGGCCACTATCAAAGTTACCCCAAAATGAAAATCTGATTTTCGCTCATATGGAAAACGCAAAGTCACCCAAAGTATTTAAAATCATCAAGTCTTTCAATTGCAATTGATAACTGATACCCCAGTACTTGTTTTAAAAACATAAAAGTAGGAAAAATACTGTTACATGAAAAAATATTAAGAAAATTCGCTGAAAAACTGTCAAAGTTACCCCATTTTACGGTACTTCAAAAGGCCTTCCGCTAATTGTTGGCAGTGATGCTAATGCTCACCATATCATCTGGGGCAGCTCAGACATTAACTTGAGAGGCTCCAGCTTGATGGAGTACTTAAGTAGTACAGATCTTGCATTACTTAACATAGGCAACCGCCCAACTTTCATGGTATCTGCTAGAGAGGAAGTGTTAGATATAACGCTTTGCTCTAGCAGAATTAGTCACGAGCTGACCAATTGGCATGTGTCAGATGAAGAATCTTTATCTGACCATCGCTACATCTTTTTTGAACATTTAAATGTTACTTCGCAAACATTGCGTTTCAGGAATCCTCGGTCAACAAACTGGGATCTTTTTACTGATTTGGTTGCGGCCAAATTTCATGGATACTCACCATCCATTGACACTCAAACTGATTTAGACGATGCCGTTGGGGCAGCAGGGACGGATGTCCTGGGGCCTGACGCACCCCCCCGCTTGCGAGTCAGCCGCGTAGTTGCCGGCTAAGAATAGGACTACTAACCCCAATTCAAGGTGTCAAGCGACCCGTGCCGAGGAATGAGTGATCGAGGGGGTGAAAAAGATGCTCTATCTTTAACGGAGCCTGTGGGGTACCTGGGCACCCCCCACAGTATGATGTCCCTTACCGCGTTAATGCAGAGCTCTGGCGTGGTGGACATTATTTCTCGTGCGACTCGTGGGAATCAAATATGAGTAAACAAAATTCTAAAACAAGTGCAACAGGTAGTAGTGGTGCGATCAACCCCTTCGCAAGAAGCGGGTTGATGCGGTCTCCAACAAGGAGAAGCGAGGAGTCAGGTGCTGGAAGCTGCTTACGCAGCTCAAGCGTGGGAGCTCCTGTCCACTCCACGGCAAGCCAGCCGGCGGAGGTTATGGACGGAGCGTGGTTGCTGAGGGCCATCAGCCAAGTAGCAGGAAAAGGACGGCCCGCATTGGAGGTAGCTGAGCAGCAGCTTGGCAAAATTATTGACTTCGCGACAACTAAGTCGAATATAAGTAAGGACCTGAAAACGGCCTTGCTTCGGCTTAGAGCGTCAGTCGATGAGGCCAAGCAGGAGCACGCGGTCGCGGTGCTGGCTGTTGCAGCGGCGGAACCCGCAAAGGAGAAAGCGTCTAAGTTTACGCAAACGGAGGCCTTCTCTTTCGCGGGTAGTCCGAAGAGTGTGGAAGCGAATGCTCGTGACAAACGTGACAAGCATTCGCAGAAGCGGGCGAGGCAGCCGTCAGGTGAGGAGCTGTCTGGCGGTGCCCGCAAGGCCAGGCGTATAATAACCCCGAAAGCCGGTGGTTATGCCGGAAAGTCGGACCCCAGCCAGGGTTCCCGGAAAACTGGGAAGGGTGGGCCTGAAAAGGCCGGCCCGTCTCGGATTGATGGGAACAAGGGGTTGCGACCAATGGTGGGCCCTCAGCAGCCACAGAGCAGGGCGGTCCAAGGAGAAGACCCTCCTTGGACAAAGGTGGAGCGGAAGAGGAAGAAGAAGGGGAATCCGCAGGTCGCCAAGCCAAGGCGTAGGAAGGCAGGTGCCAGGCGCGAAAAAGGTGACGCTATCGTCATCAAGGCCGAACAGTCGAAATACTCGGACGTCTTGAAGGCGATGAGGTGCGACGCCAAGCTCGAGGGTCTTGGAGCCGACGTACGCAGTATCAGACGTACTCGTACGGGCGAAATGATCCTGGAGCTTAAGCGCCAGAAGGATCACAAGGGCGCCGCCTACAAGAGGCTGGCAGAAGAGGTCCTTGGAGATGGAGTGGAGGTGAGGGCTCTTACGCATGAGGCGACTCTGAAGGTCAAAGACCTAGACGAGATCACCGAAGCGGAAGAGCTCGTCACGGCACTGCGGCAACAGTGCGATGTTCAGGTGGCCGCCACAGCCGTCAGGCTGCGGAAGGGGCCAGCAGGGACACAGATAGCTCTGGTTCAGCTACCTGTGGCGGATGTTAAAAAGTCCGTTAAAGTAGGGAGTATTAAGGTGGGCTGGTGTGTTTGTCACCTGACATTCCACGAGCCACCTGAGGTTTGCTTCAGGTGTCTGGAACCAGGACACAAGTCGTGGGACTGCAAAGGCCCCGACAGGCGCAAACTGTGTAGGCGATGCGGCGCTGAAGGTCATAAGGCCCAAAGCTGCACGAGTCCGCCCATCTGCATGATCTGTACCGGGAAAACCTCGAAAAACAGACATGCGATGGGTGGTCCAGGGTGCCCGGCCTTTAAGAAAGCCGCAGTGAGCAACAAATCACAGTGCAGGTAACGCAGCTGAACCTGAACCACTGTGATGCGGCTCAGCAACTGCTTTGTCAGGCGGTTTCTGAGTGGGAGACGGATATCGCCATCATTTCGGACCCATACCGAGTACCCGCCGGCAACGGCAACTGGGCCTCGGATGGGACCAGGAAAATGGCGGCGATATGGACGACGGGTAAATACCCCGTGCAGGAGTTGGTGTCTACTACCTATGAGGGCTTCGTGGTCGCCAAAGTAAACGGGGTCTTCTTCTGTAGCTGTTATGCGCCTCCGCGGTGGCCGATCGAGCGGTTCACGCAAATGCTGGACCGCTTAACGACCGTGCTAACAGGGCGAAGGCCGGTGGTAATAGCGGGTGACTTTAATGCCTGGGCTGTGGAATGGGGAAGCCGTTTCACGAACCAGCGGGGTCAGATCCTGCTAGAAACACTGGCCATCTTAGATGTCGACTTGGCTAACGTCGGTACCAAGAGTACCTATAGTCGAAATGGAGCGGAGTCAATTATTGACGTGACCTTTTGTAGTCCTGGCCTAACAAGTAGTTCGAACTGGAGAGTAGATGATGGCTACACTCACAGCGACCACCTGGCGGTTCGCTACAGTATCGACTACAACAACAGCAGACAGCGGATAGAAGAAGAGGCGGCTAGGCCAAGGCCAAGCCCTCGTAGGTGGAAGACATCATACTTCGACGAAGAGGTATTTAGGGAAGCGCTCCGCCGTGAGCGAAACTTACTCGGTTTAGACGGCGACGAGCTGGTAGCGGTGCTCTCACGTGCGTGTGATGCGACCATGCCTAGGCGAGTCCACCCTAGAAATGGGAGGCCACCGGCTTACTGGTGGACCGACGCGATTGCGGACCTGCGCCGCGCCTGCCTACGGGCTAGGCGGCGGATGCAGCGAGCACGATCAGAGGAAGAGCGAAACGAACGGCGGGTGGTGTTCGCCGCTGCAAAAGCCGCGCTCAAGACCGAGATAAGAGCAAGCAAGAAGGCCTGCTTTGAGGGTCTCTGTCAGAGTGCCAATACGACCCCGTGGGGTGATGCCTACAGGATCGTTATGGCCAAGACGAGAGGTGTGATGGCTCCTACAGAGCAATCTCCAGAGATGTTGGAGGGGATCATTGGAGGACTTTTTCCGCGTCATGATCCTAGTCCTTGGCCTCCTTTCGTAGGACAGCCGGGGACTGGGGCTGGCGATGAGGAAAGGGTCACCGATGTGGAACTTGCGGGGATAGCTAAGTCCCTTAGCGTAGGTAAGGCCCCAGGTCCGGACGGAGTTCCGAACCTGGCCTTAAAAGTAGCTATTGCAGAAGCTCCCGAGATGTTCAGGTCTGCTATGCAGAAATGCCTGGACGAGGGGGTTTTCCCAGAAGCTTGGAAGAGGCAGAGCCTGGTACTATTGCCAAAGGCGGGGAAACCACCCGGAGACCCGTCGGCATATAGACCAATATGCTTGATTGACACGGCGGGGAAGGTGCTCGAAAAGATCATCCTCAATAGAATGTTGAAGTTCACTGAGGGCGTAAATGGTCTCTCGAGCAACCAGTATGGCTTCCGGAAGGGGAGGTCCACCGTAGACGCTATCTTGTCGGTTACAAAAACCGCCGAGAAAGCACTCGAGCCTAAGAGGAGGGGAATTCGCTTTTGCGGGGTAGTGACTCTGGATGTAAGGAATGCATTTAATAGCGCCAGTTGGGCTGCTATTGCTGATGCGCTCTTGCGTCTGGGGATACCGGAGTACTTGTACAAGATTCTCGGAAGCTACTTCCAGAATCGCGTACTAGTATACGACACGGAGGTGGGTCGGAAGTGCTTTCACATAACCTCAGGAGTCCCGCAAGGTTCCATCCTGGGTCCGGTGTTATGGAATGTCATGTACGACGAGGTGTTGAGGTTAGAGTACCCAGTGGGAGTGGTGATTGTCGGATTTGCCGACGATATTACGCTCGAAGTCTACGGTGAAACGATCGAGGAGGTGAAGTTGACTACCGACCACTCGATCAAGGTTGTGGAGGCGTGGATGCGGTCCAGAAAACTGGAGCTGGCTCACCACAAGACAGAGGTGACGGTTGTTAACAACATGCAGTCGGCGCAGCAGACGGAGATCAGTGTAGGAGAGTGCACTATCCTGTCGAAGCGCTCTGTCAAGCACTTGGGCGTGATGATCGACGATAAGCTTACCTTCGGTAGCCACGTCGATTATGCCTGTAAAAGAGCCTCCACAGCTATTGCGGCACTGTCCCGGATGATGTCCAATAGCTCAGCGGTGTACGCCAGTAAGCGCAAGCTTCTGGCTAGTGTTGCTACGTCCATACTTAGGTATGGCGGCCCGGCGTGGGGTACCGCGCTAAGTACTGAATGCTACCGACGGAAGCTGGAAAGTACTTACAGGCTTATGTGTCTGAGGGTTGCAAGCGCGTACCGTACCGTGTCACACGACGCTCTCTGTGTCATTACTGGTATGGTGCCCATCAGCATTCTTATCAGTGAGGATATGGAGTGCTTCGAAATGCGCGGCACAAGAGGCATACGCAAGACTGTCAGGATGGCCTCTATGGTCAAATGGCAGCGCGCGTGGGACAGTTCCACCAAAGGAAGGTGGACCCATAGGTTGATACCGAGGGTAGATAGTTGGATTAATAGGCGCCATGGGGAAGTTTCATTCCACCTGACACAGGTCCTTACAGGTCATGGTTGCTTCCGACAGTATCTACACCGTTTCGGGCATGCGGATTCTCCCGAATGCCCAGTGTGCAATGGTTTAGAGGAAACGGCGGAACACGTTTTGTTCGTGTGCCCGCGTTTTCGCACAATGCGTGACCGCATGCTTGCCACATGCGGGGAGGACACAACTCCGGACAACTTGGTCCAGAGAATGTGTAGGGATGAGATTAGCTGGAATGCCGTTTCAACGGCTATCACCCATATCGTCTGGGAGCTACAAAGGAGGTGGCGCGTGGACTCGGAGAATGGCTAGTCCAGATGCAGTACAAGAGGTGGTCCAGGGGTTCGAAGTCGGCTTCGTAGGTCATACCGGTGCCCTGCGGTCGAGATCGACCCTTACAGCGATTAAGTGGCCGCGGAGAGGAAGTCCCGGTAGCGGGGCTGTCGTGGCGTCAGTCTACTGGGTTGGATCTGAGCCCGCGGTTGGAAAGGGGTCCCCGGCAAGGGTCGGGGTAGGTGAGACCCTGCTGTCTGCAACCTACGGATGCAGCTGATAAGGCCTGAAGGGTAGTGATACCCTTGCCTTCAGCAGGTCAGATCGGGTTGCATGTGGGCATCAGTTCTTGATGCCCGCTCAGCAGTAGGGCGCGGGCGGGGTTGACCCTCCGAGGACAAAGGGAGTGGCGAGGACCACTCGGGAAACTGGCTAAGCGCCAGCATGCTATCGTGATGGACTCTCCAGTGCGAGTCATCGATGTTCGTTGCTGCTAGGCTACGGCAGCTAACCTTGAGGGTGCGATATGCACTAGCCCCTCTCTGAAGCAATACCTTCTTGGTGGTTCCGGAGAGACGTAGGGTTTGGCGACCATAGGAATGTGTTTTAGTGGGTCGAGGAGAGAGTAGTCCTGGCTTCTACCGGCATTGTAGAAGACGGCCTCATCCCCACACTACCCTAACCTTCCTGTTAGGGTGTCTGATGAGCAGATTTATCCCCCTATGGTTTAGAAGGAAAAAAAAAAAAAAAAAAAAAAGACGATGCCGTTGATACTACAACGACCTTCATCATGGAAGCTTTTGAAGAAGCATGCCCTCTACGGTCTGTGAAGATCACAAGAGGAACCCCTTGGTGGAACTCTGATCTGGCCAAGCTCAGGAAACAATGTAGAAAGAGTTGGAACAGACGACGTTCGGCTGGTTCGGAGGCTTTCAGGTCGACTTGCAAGGCCTACAGGAAAGCTCTCCGGTCTGCTGAACGATCCGGCTGGAAAAACCTTTGTACAAATGTTTCCAGCTTGAGTGAAGTCAGTCGGTTAAACAAAATCCTTGCGAAATCTAAGGATTTCCAGGTGAACGAACTTCGTTTGCCAAATGGCGATCTGACTTCCTCTGATGAGGAATTTCTGGAATGCTTATTCAGCACACACTTCCCTGGATGTGTGGATATTACAACTTCGGATGAACCTGATGTCTTTTCTTGTAGTTATGATTCTTTAGCTTTGGCTCGGAGTATTGTAACTATAGAATCGATTGAGTGGGCTCTTAATAGCTTTGTTCCTTTCAAATCTCATGGGGTAGATGGGATTTATCCTATTTTGCTTCAGAAGGGATTTGATTATTTCAAACATGTTTTGAAACTATTTGTTTGCAGTTTTGCTACAGGGTATATTCCCAAACCTTGTCGGGATATTACTGTAAAGTTTATTCCGAAAGTGAGACGTGCGTCGTATGAAGAAGCAAAGAGTTTCAGACCTATCAGTTTGACCTCTTTTCTTCTGAAATGCTTAGAACGCATTGTGGATCATCACATCCGTGATGTTCATCTGGCCAACGTGCCTCTTCATGTGAACCAACATGCCTACCAATCTGGTAAGTCCACTGTGACACTTTTACACAAGTTTGTTTACGATATCGAGAAAGCATTCGCTCAAAAACAAACTTGTTTGGGTGTTTTCTTAGATATCGAGGGTGCCTTTGACAACGTGCCTTTCGATGTCATATTGGAAGCCGCACGGAGTCATGGTATATCTCGAATGATTTCCAATTGGATTCACCAAATGCTCAAAAACCGATATCTCTTCTCGACATTGCGTCTAGCAGGGATTAGGAAATTGAGTGTTTGTGGATGCCCCCAAGGGGGAGTCTTATCACCGCTTTTGTGGAATCTCGTAGCAGATACGCTATTGAGGCAACTCAATAATAGCGGTTTTCCTACTTATGGTTTTGCCGACGACTACCTAACATTGCTAGTTGGTATGTGCATCAGCACCCTTTTCGACCTGATGCAAAACGCCCTTCAGGTAGTTGAGGGTTGGTGTCGCCAATATGGCCTTTCGGTTAATCCGAGTAAAACATCTATTGTTCTTTTCACGGAAAGGCGAAACCGTAATGGCGTTCGACCTTTGCGTCTCTTTGATTCTGAAATCGATGTGACTGAACAGGTAAAGTACGTTGGAGTCATTCTTGATTCCAAGCTTTCCTGGACACCTCACATTGAGTTCAGAATCAAGAAAGCTTGTATGGCCTTCGGGCAATGCCGGCGTACTTTTGGTACAACTTGGGGTCTAAAACCCAAGTATATCAAATGGATTTACACAACTGTGGTCCGGCCAATATTGGCTTATGGATGTCTTGTGTGGTGGCAAAAGGGTGAAGTGAGAACGGTCCAATCAAAATTAGGCCATCTCCAAAGGATGTGCTTAATGGCGATGTCTGGAGCGTTCTCTTCAACTCCCACGGCAGCGCTCGAAGTTCTCTTTGGCGTTGCCCCACTACACATTCATCTCAAACAAGAAGCACTTTCTTGCACTTACCGGTTACGGGTACTCGGTCTACTAGAGGAAACCACAGTGAACGGCACATCAACACACACCTCGTTGTTTTCACTTTTGGTGAATTGGGACAACATTGTTCTTGCTCCAAGTGATCTTACAATTGCTTGTAATTTTCCATATAGGACATTTTCCACGAAATTCCCTTCCCGGGAAGAGTGGACATCTGGTTATCTGGAAAGAAGTATTTCAGACGGCATCGTATGTTACACTGATAGCTCCCTTCTCAAAGGTCGAGCAGGTGCTGGTGTTTATTCTCGTGAGCTAAGGCTGTATCAGTCTTACTCACTTGGTAGACACTGCATCGTTTTTCAGGCCGAAATCTTTGCTCTTATGTGCGGAGTGCATTCAGCATTTCAGCAGCACGTAATGGGCAAAATAATTTTACTTCTGTTCAGATAGACAGGCTGTTATTAAAGCACTTGCTTCGGCCAACTCTAGGTCGAAAGTAGTTATCGCTTGTCGAACTCAAATCGAGGAGCTGTATTCAGCAAACGCTGTTCACCTTGTATAGGTACCTGGCCATTCTTCCATCGCTGGAAATGAATTGGCTGATGAGTTAGCTCGCACTGGAGCATTACATGACCTCATTGGCCCTTAGCCAGCTATTCCGGTATCGAAGTGTTGGGTAAAGCTTCAGATTCACACCTGGGCTGCTACTCAACACAGGCAATACTGGAATAGTTTGGAGTCATGTCGTCAAACCAAATTGTATTGTACTGAGCCATCTCCAAGGGTGGCGAAGTATCTTACAAATCTGTCAAAGCAGAATTGCAGTATTCTGGTCAAAGCATTGACTGGCCACTGCCGACTCAGCTATCACATGGCGAATATTCAGCAAGCTGATTCATTTGCCTGTGATAGCTGTGAATCCGATTATGGAACTTCGTATCATTTGATATGTAACTGTCCAGTTTTTGCGCAACTGCGTTTCCGAGTATTCGGTAAACACTTATTAAGTGAAACTGACATCAGAAACCTGAATCTTCAGGATATTCTGTTGTTCTTAACTTGCTGCGTTATAACAGTGCCCTTTTCAGGGCGCTGTTCGAACCCATTGTGGTACGCTTGTGCGTTAGTACCCTCTTCCAGGGTATTTTTCCTATTTCCCTATCTGTCCCTATCCCCATCCAAATCCTTTTTCCTTCCTCTTCCCTCAGGTAGATGATGAAATAGGCTGTTATTTTGGCGATGGCACAAATGTCCCAAATGAAGGATAACATGTCTCTGGTGCCGGCCTTCTGATACCTGATACCTGATATGTACTTTTGAGTGTAGTATGAATACTCGTGATCTGTTTTTACCAGCTGGTCAACGTTTTTACGTTGAATGACATTTTTCGGCAATATACGGGAGGAAAATCCGAAAAATCGAAAGTTGAGCTTGTAACGTAACTTGCTCACATGTTGAGTAAAATTAACCGTCCGTATTTGCACTTAGGGTCGATTGCTTTACCCTAACTTAAACGATAAGCCAGACTTATCCATAGAAGCAGTGGTGCAGAAGCCCGTGGTGCGTGGCGGTGGTGCAGAAGGTCGGATTGAAAGATCTCCATCCAATGTAACGGTTGTTTACAGATTTCGTTCCGCCCCTGCAGGGGCGTAGAGTGTGGCCAACCCATCTCCAATTTCGCTCCAGAATTTCTGTCGATATCGGCTTTTGATGACATCGACGATGGAGCTCCACATTGGGCCACCATGCACGAATTATATACCGCAAGCATCTATTGATGAATACCTGCAGCCTTTGAGTGTTCTCCACTGAAACACATCAAGTTTCACTGGCGCACAGCAGCACGGGTCCACTAATCTGCTTGTTTTTCTATACATTTCTTAAACTAGCATAAGCAGTCCTTTTTTCTTTTGAACCATAGGGGGAACATTTGCTCAACAGACACTCGAACAGGAAGGTCCGGGTAATGTGGGGTTTTTGCGGTCTTCTACAACACAAGTAAAAACCAAAACTACTCTCTCCATTCCTATGGTCGCCAAACCCTTCGTTTCTTCGGAACTACCTAGGCTAGTGCACATCGTACCCTCAAAGTTGGCTGCGTAGCATGCAGCAACGAGCAAGACTCGCTTTAGGGAGTCCACCATGGTAGCACACTGGTGCTTACCCAGTTTCCCGAGTGGTCTTTACTACTACCTTTGTCCTCGGAAGGCGGGCAGGATCAACCACCACTGATACTTGCGTGCAACGCGATTTGACCTGCTAAAGGCTCAGGCCCTATCAGCTAGCACCAGAAGGAGTTCGTATTCCGCCGTTTCCTCTAAATCAGTACAAACCGGATATTGGGGAGAAACCGTATGGCCAAAACGATGTAGATATTGCCGGAAGCTACCATGGCCCGAAAGGGACTGGTCAGGTGGAATTTTACTTCCCCATGGCTATCATAACTATCTACCCTAGGGGTCAATCTGTAGGTCCACCTTCCTTTGGTGGAACTGTCTCACGCGCGTGGCCATTTGACCATGGAGGCCAATCTGACAGTCCTGTGTATGCCTCTTGTGTCGCGCATTACTCAGCACTCTGTGTTCCTCGTTAAGGATACCTACCGATAGGCAGAGCGCATCGTGTGGTACGGCACGGTACGCAACCCTCGGACACATCAGCCTATAAGATCTTTCTAGCTTACCACGGTAGCTGTCGGTACTTAGCGCCGTGCCCCAAGTGGGGCCGCTATACTCAGTATGGACGTAGCGACACTAGCCAGAAGCTTGCGCTTACTGACATACACCGAAGAGCTATTGGACATTATCCGGGACAGTGTCACTATAGCAGTGAGGGCTCTTTTGCAGGCATAATCAACGTGACTACAGAAGGTAGGCTTATCGTCGATCATCACCCCCAAGTGTTTGACGGAGCGCTACGACGTGATAATATAATCGCCTACACTGATCACCGCTTGCTGCTCCAACTTCAGGTTGTCCACAACCATCACATGAGTTTTCAGGTAAAATAACTTCAGTTTCCTGGATCCTATCCACGCCTCCACAACCTTGATCGAGTGGGTAGTAGTTAACTCCACTTCTTCGATCGATTTACCGTAGCCTGCCAGCGTAATGTCGTAAGCCGACGATCGCCTCCCTCACCGGGAACTCTTACCTCAACATCTAGTCGAACTACTTCCAACCTGATGTGCACGGCAGTTTCGAGAGCAATGGAGTCACATCAGCAAGTCGACACAATATACGTCGATTTCGCAAAAGCGTTCGATACGGTGCCACACATGACGATCATTGATAAAATGGAGCACCTAGGATTCCCGATATGGCTCACAACGTGGTTGTTTTCCTATCTTTCGAATAGAGAGGCCTACGTAACAGTCAACGCAGCGCAATCCAGACCTCTCGAAATCTCGTCAGGTGTGCCGCAAGGTAGTGTGCTTGGTCCACTGATCTTTATAATATTTGTAACAAACCTTAATCTGTTTGTGTAATTCACTTTAGGCGGTGAAAATTACTAAAATGTTGGTGAATAATGAAAACCACAATAATGGGTCTAAATTGACTGTGTAACAATTATGGGATAATTTGTTGCTTCTTATGGGTCACTCAAGACGAATCGGCTCACCAATAATGTTTTGTCTATTTTTTCAATGAATGGTCACTTATTCTTGATAGATCAACTATAGAAGAATCTAAAACTGGTCTCAAACCCCTTAACGAAGCGTGTTTTGATGATTTGGAACACAACCACCGATAAACGCCTAAAAGTATGCAATGCCCATGTACGCAGAACTCTCAATATTATGCTGCACAAAAAGTGACCCATAATTGTGTGATTTTTGGTGTTCCTTGGCACAATCACGAGTCCCTGAATAAGCTTTAATTAGCTGCAATCACATGAATTTCTACATTTAGAACGTAAATTATACCTTTGTTCTGGTGACGATACCATTTCGCACTTGAAAATCACTAAAGCTTACGAAAGCAGCGCACACAGTTTCCGGTATTCACAATCGAAGCGATACTTTGACACATGGTTTTGCGCCGAACAAAAAATTATTGAAAATATGTATGTTCACGATACATTCATTACAATTACATTCGGTCACTGAAACGTAAACATGTTGCACTTACCGAACGTCTACTGTAGTAAGATGCAGCCGTTTCCTTAAAATGTTATCCACAAAATGATTAGAGAACTCAAACAGAGGAATAGAGAACAAAAACAGAGGATCGATGACGAGAAATCGATAATGTCAGTGAGGCCCTAATGAAAAAACAGTACAAATATTAAATACAAATTTTTGGTAGAGTAAGACCAGTAGTACACAGGGTTAAATATTTGACAAGGAAAGAACTCAAGAAACAACATCAGTTTGACACTAATGAAAACTCGATCGAGTCAAACCAGATGTTTGAGCATTGGTTTCTTTTTGGACAAATATTTGACCCTGAGTATTAACAGCTTACGCGATACTTACCAACGCTTTCTCCTGCTTGCTGACAGGCCATTTTCTTTTAAGCTCACGTTGCTTTTGTTGTTGCTGCCGCTGCTGTTCATTCTGGTGATGTTGTTGTTGCTACTGCTCTGGATTTTGGTACTCGTGTTGTTGTTGTTGCTGATGGGCGTACTGGTTTTGCAGCATCATACTGTGGTAGTTCCTCAAGTTTTCATAGTGCTGCTGCTGTTCACGGTGGAACGCATGCTGTTCCATGGTAAGCTATAGTACTCAGTACTATACTCATTGCACAATTATGGGTCACACACAATTATTAGTCACTTTTCACTTCAGTAGATAAATACTAATTAATTGCAAGTTTTTGTTAGCCATTATCATTTTTCGTTCATAAGTTAATTTGTTTTGTGTCACTATACGTATTGCACACGGGCTTATACGTCAAAACATACATGTTTTCGATATTCTTTTGTTCAGCGCCAAACCATCTGTCAAAGTAAGGCTTCGAGTGTGAATATCGGAAAGTGCGTGCGCTGCTTTCGTAAGCTCTGTAAAAGCGAGCTTTAATGATTTTCAAGTGCAAAATGGTATCGCCACCAGAACAAAGGTATAATTAACGTTCTTAATGTAGAAATTCATGTGACTGCAGCTAATTAAAGCTTATTTCAGGCAAAATTTAAGGGACTCGTGATTGTGTCAAGGAACACCGAAAATCACACAATTTTGGGTCACTTTTTATGCAGCATAATATTGACAGTTCTGAGTACATGGGAATTGCATACTTTTAGGCGTTTATCGATGGTTGTGTTGAAGATTTTGTCCCAAATTTGAATAATTGATTCCAAATCGTGAAAACACGCTTCGTTAAGAGGTTTGAGGCCAGCTTTAGATTCTACTATAGTTGTTCTATCAAGAATAAGTGATCATTCCTTGAAAAACCCTAATTAATCCACCTAGCGGTGATGGTGCCTTTCTCGTGCTTCAAAATATTCTTTCAACAAAACTCGAGCGACATGTTGATGACGTTGACATAAATACAAAATGAAAACTACTTGCTAAATCTACTCAATATGGATACATTTTATATTAGCATAACATCCAATATTCAGAAAATATAAGACAACGACCCTATTTGTCCATCAGATTGTCGATAAGTCGTGATCAGTCTTGTTAGAGATCACAGTCACTTGAACCTTTTCGTTGATATTCGGCCTCCTTTGTCTCCGACATTTGCAACACAAGCAATCAAACTACTGTTCGAAACAAAAATGTCAAACGAATGCACTTCACCACGATAGCGGCTTCGGGAGACGGCTTTTGTTATTCCTGTCTTCTTCCATAATAAGAGCTATGTTGCCCATCTGTGTGTCGTATTCAATGCAACATGCAATAATAAACTAATATTAACATTCATAATCGGAGTTGGCTGAAAATCTTTGCGTGAAGCTAGAATTAGACACATGTCATCGTGTCAGATGACATTGATTTGACCCTTTCTTATGATTATTGATCTTCGTTTTACTGCTCGTGTTGTGTGTAGGTAAGAGGTAACGATAGCGCACGAATGTAACAAAGCCGACTGACACCCGATTGCGGCAACGAAATGAAGGTAGTGAAAAGTGTCGAATGTTTACAAGACTGGTCGTGATTTGATGTACCGCATCCATGGGTTTGATTAAATTTTACATTTTACTACCCGGATCTGATTCCGGGTAACTACCGGCTGAACCAAATATGGCCTAACATTGCAGGGTTTGACAATTTCGATGGGACTCTCAGAACTAATTCCGGAACACTACCAGTTGTCTTAAGTGTGACGTAAGGCTATTTTCTAGCTAACTGTTCATCAGGTTATCGCAAAAGCCACGATTTGATGTGTCACATGCCTGGCTTTGGTTTACTTTTACATTTGGCCTCTTCCGGCCACTCAAAACCGATTCCGAAACACTTGCTGGCCGTTCATCATTAGGTAAACTAAAAAGCCGCTATTTGATGTGACGCATGTACGAGTTTGTTTCTCTTTCAGATTTAACCACTTCGGCGGGAACCCCGGAACGGGTTCCGGAACACTACTGGTTCAGATATGGTCTGAGATGGTTTTCCTGCTCATTGTCCATCAGGTCATCGAAAATGCCGTGGTTTGATGTGTCGCATGTATGGGTTTGGTTCAATTGTATATTTGGCCACTTCCAGCGGGACGCCTAGAACCGGTTCCGAAACACTACCGGTTCATATATGGTCTGAGATGATTTTCCTGCTCATTATCCATCAGGTCATCGAAAATGCCGTGGTTTGATGTGCCGCATGCATGGGTTTGGTTCAATTGTATATTTATCCACTTCCAGCGGGACGCCTAGAACCGGTTCCGGAACACTAGCGGTTCAGATATGGTCTGAGATGATTTTTCTGCTCATTGTCCATCAGGTCATCTAAAATGCCGTGGTTTGATGTGTCGCTTACATGGGTTTGGTACAATTGTATATTTGGCCACTTCCAGCGGGACGCCCAGAACCGGTTCGGGAACCCTACCGGTTCAGATATGGTCTGACACTATTTTCCTGCTTACCGCTTATCAGGTTATCGAAAATGCCGTGGTTTGATGTGTCTCATGCATAGGTTTGATGCATTTTCATATCTGGTCCCTTCCTGGGGTACCGTTCCGGAACACCTAAATGGCCATAACTCCGGAACGGCTGGACCGATCCGAACTATTTTCAATAGGAAACAATGGGACCAGATTCCGCGTCGAATAAACCGTCGGTCATTAAAATCGGTTGAAGTTTACTGCCAAAAAGTGATGTGAGTTTTTTTGTACACACTCACACATACACACACACATACATACATACATACACACATACAGACATCACCTCAATTCGTCGAGCTGAGTTGATTGGTATATGTGACTCGACCCTCCGAGCCTCCTATCAAAAAGTCATTTTTGGAGTGAACATACACTACCCGTCATAAGTACGGACTCACAAAAAGTATTGCAACAATATTGCATCACCCTGACTCACCTCGATATCTCCAAAACCTGAGGACTTACGAAGATGCTGTCTTCAGGAAGTTATTCAGAAGACCAAAAGCAACAACTTTTTTGAAGGCGGCATTTTTGTAGGTGTTCTGGTTTTGAAGATATCGGGGTGAGTCAGGGTGATGCAATATTGTTGCAATACTTTTTGTGAGTCCGTACTTATGACGGGTAGTGTATAGCCTTTCCAGTACACTTGGTGTACGAGAAAGGCAAAAATAGACAAAACATTGTTGTTGAGCCGATTCCTCTCGAGTGACCCATAATAGGCAACAAATTGACCCATAATTGTTACACAGCCAATTTTGACCCATTATTGTGGTTTTCATCATTCACCAACATTTTAATAATTTTCACCGCCTAAAGTGAATCTTGTATATAAAACAATAGAAAGGAGTTTCAATGAAGAGAATATAAAATAAAAATAATGAAAGTGTTATTTTTGTATGAAAAACGATTCATATTATGAAATGATTGTTCCTTGAGTGACCCATAATTGCGCAATGAGTGTACTAGCCAGGACCCAAGCTTGCAGGGAAGAGAGAACAGGCGGTAGCTAGTCGAACGCTAACCAATAGAGAGTAGGTACTCATGTACGCCCCTTCTCGAAGTCATCCCTAACGGGCGTACCGGAGAGAGAGAATGAGTTTTCAGTGGGTCGAAACCCACATAACCCGAGAAGCCACCTCTTGTGTATCTGATCAGCAGATTTTCTCATTCTATATAAAAAACTCAACGTTTACTTCAACCGTCTGATGTACATCATGATTATACGCAAGGTATACTGAGGATGACGGGTTCGATTCCCAGTCGGTCCATGATCTTTTCGTAGTAGAACTGTTCTAGACATCCTTGGGCATAAAGTATCTACGTGTTGGCCATGCAATATACGAATTCTAACATAGTTGTTGGCTGGATTAAATAAATAGAGTAACGCCCACATAAACCACCTAATCAGTCGGTAAATCAATACAATCTATTAATTAAAATATGCATAATCCCACCTTGATTATGCACAATCATGTCGTTATTGATTTATTCGTTTAGATCGTTAATAAAACACACGTTATGAATCGCAAATCGGTTGGTGGTTCTTCGAACACAAGCTAGGTATATCCACTCCTGCTGCTAGGCACTCTCGTTTCAACTGCTGCAGGCTTATTTTTACAACGATTGTGGTGGCGGCGGCGGCGTCGTCTCTCACTGCTTGCAGCCGTATGATTTGAGCACATTATTCATACACATGGGCATATGCGGCTTGCATGCATCCAGTGCCTCTCCTGCGTATCCCAAACCAAGAGTTGATCGGTTGATTTTAATTAACTAATAATAAATGCAGTTATTCACAATCCATAATAATTTAATTCACACTCTGCAATTGCCGCCATTCAAGAAGGGTTAAGAGGAGAGATAACCCGCCCTTCCATGCCGATGATGCCGGTAGAGTGGAGTGGCTTTGGGACTGCGTTAAAGAGCATCAGGCGCCCATTCCGAATCTCATGGAGATTTAGTGATGCTGCTTTTGGTTATGATAGGATCACTAACGGATGCCACTTTGAAGTCAATGAATAGGTGATACATTAGGGCTTAATAGTCAAGGCATTTTCGATGGATTTGCCGTACGGTGATGATCGATCTTCGATGAAATCAGCTTAGTTACTTCTTTATAGTTTTCTTAGGATTAGTAACGAGCTCATTCACTTGAGCTGATATATACCAGAAGATGTTCTGAAATAGAAGTTCGGCTTATATTTTCTCTTGAAGACCCTCACATAGTCGTGAAAAGCAGTATATTTCTGCCCGCACGTGCACCGCATGTTCCAAGCGTACCAACATTATAAATAATCATTATTTATTCACAATACACACATCTCCATTTTGCAATTGATCCATAAACCATCTAATGCATTTGCACCACCAGCCGACCGAACGCCCGACCGACGAGTTATGGGCTTTTGCATTAAATGGGCTTGGGGTTTTTATGGTTCACACTACTTGGCGACTGGGTTTTGTTGTACAGCTATACACCTTTTATTGTGAACAACTCCATCGCAACGAGGTACCTACTCATTCTTTCCCGTTCTGGTCCAAACTGGTTCCCGTTTGGGAATGCCATCCATTGTGATAATCGAGAATAATGGAACATGAAATGGGATAGCTCGCTTCGCAATGAATATGCAGATTGAGCGAGAAAAAAGTGCGTGGCGGAGTTGTCAACAGAAATGTAGCTTGAAAGTGTTTCACGTAGATTAAAATATTGTTGAGCTGTTACTATGGAAATCAAAACTGTAAAGTTGTATTGCACTTACCTTACCGGTCGGATGACTCTCGAGAACCATTTTAGTCGGGTTGCTATTCGACATCCTTATGACGTGACCCGCTCACCGTAGCCTCCTGATTTTCGCGGTGTGTTGGTTCTCTCAGCAGCTGGTGCAGCTCATGGTTCATTCGCCTTCTCCACGTTCCGTCTTCCATCTGCACTCCGCCGTAGATGGTTCGCAACACCTTCCGTTCTAAAATTCCAAGGGCGCGTTGGTCCTCTGCACGTATGGTCAATGTTTCGTGCCCATAGAGGACTACCGGTCTAATCAGCGTTTTGTAGATAGTAAACTTCGTGTTACGGCGCACTTGGCGCACTTTATTCGATCGTAGAGTTCGGCGGAGTCCAAAGTAAGCTCGAATTCCTGCCACAATGTGCCTCTGAATTTCTCTGCTAGTGTCGTTGTCGGCGGTCACCAGTGAGCCCAATTACACGAATTCTTCAACCGCCTCGATTTAATCACCGTCGATAGAAATTCGGGGTGGCGGGCGCGGTGATTTCTCCCTGGAGCCCTTTGCCCATCGACACATTAATGACTAATCCGATTCGCCTGGCTTCACTCTTTAGTCGGATGTACGTTTCCGCCATCATCTCAAATTTACGAGCTATAATATCAATATCATCAGCGAAACCAAGCAGCTGAACGGACTTCGTGAAAATCGTTCCACTCGTGTTTACCCCCGCTCTCCTAATTACACCCTCTAAGGCAATGTTGAACAGCAAGCACGAAATACCATCACCTTGCCGTAACCCTCTGCGAGATTCGAAGGGACTCGAGAGTGTCCCTGATACTCGGACTACGCACATCACTCGATCCATCGTCGCCTTGATCAATCGCATCAGTTTATCCGGAAATCCGTATTCGTTGTATTGTATGCAGTGGTTAATCCCTAACGACACTCGCTATAACTTCTTTTCAAACGAGAGACACCAATCACCCAGACCTTCAACCACACCAAAGCAACACCTTGTTCCAAGCAGTTGAAACTGCCAATGATATCCGCACGCCTGGACAGCGGTCCTCCGTATACTCCTAATTAGCTCACGTTCGCTTTTCTCAGGGTTGGCTTACCTTTTCGAGGGATACACGCAGTGTAACGAAGCTGAAGTGGACATTCTAAACGGACAGACGCACAAGCACAAAGAACCTTTCCAAATTAGGAAACTAGAGTTTTTTTTAACTACATTACTTTTACTAACAAATTCATGGTTAGTGTTTTAGGGTTTGTTAACATGAAGTTGCGGCCGACAGATGATAAGTAATGGAACCTACTGATGACATGTGGGGAGCCAATGCTCCAAGAGACATACCTTGACTGCGGACGATGGGTTTCTTGACGGTTATCGGGGTGGCCACGGGATTTCCTGGCTTCAGCATGGCTGTCAGAAAGCGTCAGTTGGAACCCGCGTGGAATGGCTGGCAGGTATTCGCTGACGCGGAGGATCGAGGTGTTCCTGCCACTGCCTAGCTGGCAGATACATATTTGTCACCGTTCTTCGGAGGTTCGAAGGGCTTAGGTACGCCGTTGCCCAGATCGATTGCAAACATTCGCCGTCCGTCCTCTGGGATTTGTGGGGAATCTGCAACAATAATCAGAGTTTTTGGCCGTATTCGGTGCATAAAGTGCTCATCCATGGATCCGACATCATCGAAAATGCCTTGATGTCCATAGGAGAACTATCCGAGGAGAACGCGGAGACTAATAACAAGAATAATAATGTGATAATGTTTGCACCATCGTACAAATAAGGTACCCATGTCACCTGTACACACAATGTCTTGGTTTTTACTGCATGCACGTAAGCTCTAACTCATATCACAGTAGGTTGCGGGTAAAAAAAATCCGATTTCTTAAGTTTAAAGTTTGCACCATGAAGGGGTAGCAGCGGTAGTCGGGACTTGTCCACGCGCAAATGTTAAAAAAGACATTTCAGGAGTGTTCAGGAGAACCGTAAAACGATCTTAGACCGAAAAAAAGCAAGGGCAACTATTCCCGAAGGTGTCCACTGGTCGTCCAAGGTTAACATGGATTAATAAAGCTATCGCTGCCACCAAAAATAAGATTTGGGTGAATTATATGCGCTGAATGAGAAAAATGGCAAAGAAACGCTAAATCGGCGACTAAATGGCATGGCATATCGAAAAGGAAAATTACGGTTGCCCTTTTGATCCTTCGACCATAGAAAAAAAAACTTACATTGTTTCCAATGGCATCCAGGCGCCATATAAGAAAGTCTTGAATTTGCCCGAACGCAACATTCGTTTTTTTCGATTTCCGAAAAACTATCGATCCGTACCAAATTCCAGAATCAATAGTTATCATAACTTTTGTTTGTGTGTCAATGTCTACACCATTAGGCAATGTCAAAATAAAAAAATAAATTCAAAAATTGTTAATATTGACTTTGACTCTACCACGGATACTTGTCGACGTTTGCGCGTGGACAAATCACGTGTTAGTTTGCCACTTAGTCGTTATGCAAGTGTTAAACTAAGAAAATCAACACTTTTTATTCACAGTCTACTATATGAGTTATAGCTTAAATGCCTGCAAATAAAACCAATACATTGTCCTCACAAGTAAATAAAACTGGAATTTTATTTAACGATGGTGCAAACATTATCACGCATACGGTAATACGAAAATGTTTTGCAACAAATGCTGATTCAATGCAAATGCTTCTTTTGTATTCAGATCCATTCATAGCTAGTGATGGAAAACAGTGAGGAATGCGGCTGAGCTGACACAAACGCAAAACTATCCTACTCGTGAACAACAAAAGCCGAAATATACAGCTCTGAACATTTTTCAATTTTGTGAAAAAACGAATTTACACGGCCGACAGATCTACTTTTCAGGAACAGTGAAGCACAAAACACTACTATCTGATGGATAAATACTTGTTTTGCTATTAAAATCACACTAATATGCTATTCCCGCATTTGCACTTGTTCTTCGCGAATAAAAATTCATGAGTGTTTTGTTTATGTTTTGCTTCATACTCATGAAGCATGCGGGTGCGAATAAACTCACACACGGCTTACTATCGGCACCGTGGGTAAACCGTTTGTTGGTTTTTCACTCGCGAGTTGATTCACGATGAGTGTTTCCATCTCTGTTCATAGCTTATCTACGGAAACTCTCTTCCGATAATAAGGAGTGTTCATTACAGTTGTACTGCATAACTATTCCTAAAATTCACGGAACTCCAAAATTTCAGCCAAATCGGTTCACTAGAAACCGTCAAACTTGGCCGTTTTCTTACGAAAAACATCTGGTGGGCTTATTGTTTTGTCTGACATTGTAGGTAAACGAGGTACTTTATTCAATGTGACTGAGTTTACTGTGGGATTATTATAACTATATCTATAACACTGTTGGTGATCGGTCTGGCTGTGAGTAAAAAAAAGGGAAGAATGAAATCGCCTTATTGGCTCGTGGAAAAAAATTGCGTTGTGAACAAAGGTGCGTTGCAATCGCGATTAGGTATAGTAGAAGCTGGATTCTGCAGCCTAATTTAAATTTAACATTATTTTGCAGGATTTCTAATCCTGCATCTTAACCCTCTTCAGAATGCATCAAGTAAACCCAGAAAAGCCAGGTTTCACCCCGAGCAGAAGAGAAAAACAACAGCATAACAAAATGCGTTATTTTGGCAAAATAACTGCATAACGGAATTAGTAATTTTCATGTTATTAACATAACATATTGAGTTATAAACTTGGCTGTCATAAGCGGCAAAATAACAAGTCACATAACAAAAATTTGTTCCTGAAAAATCAATTTAATAGCATGTTTTGTTAGTGGCAATAACAACTTAATAACAGTGAATTTGGGAAATATTTCAATAACAAATTTTGATATTAAAAAGTTATGTTTCGAAAGCAAAATTAGGGTAAAAACTGACTTTTTTTACTCATTTTTGGGTAATTATTTTAAGTGTGTTATTCTATTTTTAGAAAATAACAGGTCACATAAAAAAATTTCGAATTCATTATAAAACTTACAAACATGGACGGGATTCGAACCTCCAATCCTGCTATCGTAAATTTTCAGTCGCCTTTACCAATGAGGCTATCACAGCACTTGAAGTGAGCGACGATAGAAGCTTTACTGGTTCTACGTATTGCCAGTTTCCCCATTCCCCCATTTCATGTTTGCCAGTCGCAGGACAAAAATAGACAGAGATTTGAATGCAAGATCAAACAATGAACCTCTCTCTCTTACCAACAGCGCTATCGCGGTGCGCAGACATGTGCACTGTAACACTAATAACAGTGGTGGCGTTCGCATGGCCCGTCGTCGACTGTTTCGGAACAAAGAGAACGACGAAAAAGTTGCTAGTCGACTATTTATGATTGAGCTTCGTCATGGGGTGCATTTTGGTGGTGACAAAGATTCTTTCCAGACGGAGATGATTTTTTTTTAATTTTTTGTTTTGTTCGCGTTGTGAGAACGGCGATTATACACGTACCTACGTGAGCGAAGGTAAAAGGTAATTATATCATATGCCGATATGATTACTTCTGCAGATGCTGTTTAGTTTTATTCTGTTTTAGATTATTTTTAGTAATGAAAAAAGATATTTATGACATAATGTCAAACAATATATGATCGAATAATAATAGATCGAAAGAAAAAAGTTATAATAGACAAATGCAATCATCAATTGAGCAGAATTGTCTGTATAGGTGACATTTTTATTGATTAGAATTATTTAGTAGGTACCATATTTGCTATCTCCAATCTCACTATTATTCATTACTTCGTAATACATAGTCTGTTCGGTACTTTTTGACGTTATAATTAGAGGTTAGAATAGCAGTACTGTTAAAATGACATATAAATTCAACTAAGTTTACTCAATTTTGAGATAAAAAAACTCATTTGCAGATGTATCACTTTTTGAAGGTAAAATTTTACTTAACCTATAAGAATTGGGAATCGTAGAAAAGTGATAGGAATTTGGCACCGTAACGGGACTGGGATATTGAAAGAAGGAAATTAACACAAAGATAAACATATCAATAGCTATGATGCTATATTTACCCAAAACTCAAATTATAGCTATGAATAAAATAAAACATACGGAAGAGTCTGATGAAATTTCTAGAAGTTGCAATGCCTTTATTTTTTACTTCATAATATGAAACAGCAGACAATAAAATAAAGAAGGTAAACTATGTAATGGTTATATCTGCGATGAATTTTCTCCGATTTTGACAATATTGATCTCATGTGATCCAGATTTATTTTTTCCATCAACAACAAATCCGACTGAACCGATCTGGTCATCGTGAGTTAAGAAAAAACCCGAATTGCCATACACGCGGAATTTTCCATAGACCAGCTGGTGATTGGTACAAATTAAGTACCTTACCAAGAAAAAAAAATGTTAAATTTAAATCTATACGTTCAATATGTAGTCCGTCCAAAGTCTTACACCGTACATCAAACCGTTTTTAATTAGATTTTGTTTTAGATTTTATAGAGGCATTTTAAAATCTTCTCCTGTGTGGTAGGGATAGGATTTTTCAAAACACCATCGTTCTTCTTCTTCTTCTTCATGCACCATCAAATCACCAATAGCATATCTGCCCAGCCTAGGCCCAAAGTATTGACTTCAAAGTAATCATTACGAAGCATAAATGTCAATTTCTTGATTTTGCTTTGGCTGACCAAGCCAAGGTTGACCGTAGCATTTTCATAATTCAAATCTCAATTTGTTCATCGAGCACATGTTCTGTTGTGCTGCACGTGGATGTCAAAGCGTTTTCAACAGTGTAATTACGAAGCATGTTTCACGAGAGACCATATCTTTTCAATACGCTAACTCCACAACAACGCCGATATTACTGCGCCACTTGGGCAGTGGCTGGTATTTTGGGTTTTTTTCAGCTACAACTCAGTCAATTTCAGAAATTTAGCAAAACCTCGCGCCGCCCAGCAGGGACTTTGTTTTGTACACATTACAACACCTCCATGTCACGTAATATACCACACCTCTTATCAAATGTGATACCGTAAGCGTACCATACTTTGCGCACCTAGGGCCTAACTTTGCGCACTTTTCAAAAAATCGTTAAATAGTTTTTCTGGTGCATTATGCAAACTTTTTCCCACGGAATACTAGCTAATGATATGGGGCATGCACTTTGTCTCAGTTTGGATGTAATGATAAATTAAAGAGGAAGACAAATTGATGAGTGAATATGCAGTTGCTTTCCCTAAAATGCTGTAAATAACGTTGTAGAATGAAGTAGGTTTTGTTTCAAAATTTGTTTTAGTTTAGATAGCAATACCATAAAGTATTTGTGCACTCTCAATAATACAATAATAACCAAACTTGTTCCACAACAGAATGTAATATTGAAATGTTATTTAAGGGCTGCATACCAATTGCTTGGTCATAACAAAATAAGATTGTCCAACAAAACATGTTATGGAAACGTAATGCCTTGATAATTCAATAATAACAAAACAAGATATAAAAACAGGTTTTGTGATTTCGTAGTTATTAATTTGATATTCCCCTCTGCTCGGGACAAGACGTATTATCGTATTTTTATGAGTATATAACTTTATTTTCAGGTCTCAGAGGTCAATGCAATAATTTCGAGCCTCTTATTGTACCTAGTATTAATGCCAAGTACATATAAATGTTTGACATATAGCGCTGTATTTGTTGCATTTGATTGCTGTGCCTCCAAAAAGTTGTTTGTCCTATTTTGAAATATCGCTCCTCTTCGTTACTTTTAACTACTTCCAGATCATATTTGATTCTTTTCGGGCTGTTGTTAATGATGCTCATCGAGTGACACGGCTGCGTATTTTCATCCTTTTTAGTAAGCATTCATTCATATTTTGATCGCTTCTTAAGTGTGGGGTAAAGTATGCTCGAATTTTTGGAATTTTCATAATCTTCATTTTACATATGATCTTACTGAGACATTGACTTCCCGTTCGTCCAAGTAATATCCACGGAGGACGATGTGCTAAAGGTCAAGTATTTTTTCAGCCGAATGCCATGCATTACGTTCTTGAGCGCTATTCCGTTCTCGTTGCAGTAGTCATGCCCGAACCTTGTTCCTATGACCGCTATATCCTCTTGTGTTAGGTCGTTTTTGCCGATGCCGTTGAAGTCTCCCAAAGTAATCACGTTGTTCTTGATACTCTGGAGTAGTAACGTGTCTACTGAAGTACGTGTTCCTGAATAGTGTTTGAAATTATCGGCTTGCTGTTTGTTTTCTACTCTGATGTAAGTCCAGATGATGAGAACCTACTCACCAAATATATCCGCCAGGTTGGAGCAGGAGTTCGCACTAATTCTCCTGAATTTATTTTCCTGGAAAATCACATATCCTAATATAGCAGTTCTTTCCAGGAGTATCTATATTGAACCAGTACTAGTTAGCTGTTTTTAGGGTACATTCGCCTATCCTGGTTTCCTACTGAGACACAATTAGATGTCTGTGATACTATACAATATATTATTGTCGCCGTGTCGAATCCAGCTCACAAGTTGTATTGGAATCAGGATGCAGAGAAACGTAAAGCTATAAGTACACGCTTTGCCAAGTGTGCAAACTTTTCCGCACGCATCAGCCAACAACAAAGCATACGTTTGATATTTCCGATGCTATGTCAATGTTGGGCCTGTTGGGCTACTGGGGTATGCATTCGGAAAAATTTGCACACTTGGAAAAGCGTGTACTTAACGGCTTAACTCTTGTCAGGATCTGCTGTACAACTATATACAGAAAAACACTTCAGGTTCTTTAAGTCTACAAGTTCAATGCTGAAGCATCGTCGGCTGAAATTTACCTCACCAAATCATCATCAATCACCACAACAGATTCCGAGTTGTGCAATGAACTACATGGATTTCTCAATGACGAAAATGGAGTGCTCGCGGAGGAAATTTTTCTCCGATTCAAAACACTTGCCGACACAAGCAGGATCGAAGCATCTCTTTCGTTCGGGTTCGGCCAATGACCGTTTTGTATGGACAAATAAAAAAAATTGTAAGGACTAATGACCACGTGGGGGGGTCTGAGAAGTCCCAAAAAAATGACCACGTGGTTTATGGACAGCCCCTAAGTTCTCCATACAAACTTCGGTCATAAACTGTGAAGGCCCGGTCCAATATTTTTCAATAAATCTTTCACTACACTTCTAGGGTCCCAAACCCATGTTCTTTTTTTTCTCATCCCATAACAAAATTGAGTGTTGAACGGTGTAACCCGAGCGGAAAGAGTTTGGGGAAAGATACGACTAAAAATCGTGTTCTGTGAACCAAAGGAACAAGTGTCGAAACATTTGACAAGTTGGATTTTTGTTATCCAGTCCAAGGGACTGCACTGGAAAAAGTGTATTGGAGTATGAATATAATGCGAATTTTGGCACTAAGCTCTAGTATGCACTGTAGCCTCCACACCGGTAGGCACTAGGGTAGGCATTAGTAGCCAAAACTCATAGCGATGACAACAGAAATGTACGGCAGCCAATTAATCGTCCCATAATAAATTAAAAAGTTTCCATAAATAATTCGAAAATTACCAATAAATAATTAGGGGTGGAAGCAATAATAAACTAGAAAAGTTCCATAAACAATTCAAAAAGCGCATAAATAAATCGAAACTTCCCATAAATAATTGATTTTCTAGCAATAAAAAATGTAAGAATTTCCACAAATAAATCAACAATTGCAATAAAAAACTATATTTTTTCCAACAAAAATTTTCGAACATACTACATTATAGAACTATGATAGAAAGACTGAAACTATTGTGCAATTTAACAGACAATCGCTTGCTGTCCGAACTCGCTAACGCTCGTCAGACTAAAAAAAGGGATAACATCTCTGTTCGCATTATACCGGGCAAATTCTTGGATCTGTGGATTGCCTAGAACCGAATCGACGCAGTTACGGCGCATCGGATTTCGGAAACATCGGCGGCCTTCTGCCGCCTCAGTTCCTCAATCCTCTATGCGGCTTCGCCGCATGGCTCGGCCGGTACTTTTACCTTGCTCATCAGTTCCTATTTATTGCTAAATTTTCAATTGCTTTTTTGATGTTTTTCAATTGGGAATTTTTAAATTATTTATGGAAAAATCAGATTTATTTATGGAAAATTTTAACTGTTTTGGTGGAAAAAATGTAGTTATTTATTGCAATTATTGAATTATTCGTGGAAATTCCGACGTTTTTTATTGCTCGAAAATCAATAATTTATGGGAAATTTTGATTTATTTATGCACTTTTTGATTTGTTTATGGAAATTTTATAGTTTATTATTGCTCCCACCCCTACTTCTTTATTGGCAATTTCTGATTTTGTTACGGAAAATGATCACTTTTTTATGAGTCGTTTATATTTTAGCCGAAATGTACATACAATTAACATTAATACCGTAATCCGGGGTATCATTTATCAGCGGGGTAACATTGATCGGCTTGACCCACCTCATGAAATCTTCAAACAAGCATTTTACATTGAATCAGTTTCTACTATGGAATGGTATATCGTAATCTGCTATCATTTAGCTATTAAATGACATGCAATTTATGAAAATTGAATTTCATAAACATTGAATTAAACCGATTTTTCCATAACTGTGTTTCGTAACGCAATGAGATACACTGTCAAACATTCATGCTTGGCGTGAATACTAGATATAATATGAGGTTCGAAATCACTGTATTACTTCAATATGATATCCTAGAGTTGGATTTAATAAACGAAACTTTTATGAAAGTGCTATTTTTCAGTAAAATTTACGATTTATTAAAAGTCGACTATCAATTCCTTACGCCATTGCCTACCTGTAGGCGTTATTCGTGGTTCAGAGGATTTTAATCCCAAAATACACCTTGTCCTTTTTTTACGCCCATGCTTGGCTGAGCGACAAAAAATTCTACCGCTAAGACAATGCGCAAACTCAACAGTTTTATATTTTTTAAAACATCTTCGTGATTAGGAGAAGTGTACAAAAATATAAAAATGTGTATTTTGATCATTATTTTGTCGGTAGAATTTTTTTTCGCTAAGCCAATAGTGGACGTAAATCAAGGTTTAGGTGTAACATAAAAAGTAGATTATTTGTAAGAATTTGGACAACATATTCGAAATCAGTGGCTCCGAATTTAGTAAGTAAGGGTATTTTCAACACAAATGAACATTGATCACTGACATGATCAATGTTACCCCAAATCAACACAATCAAAAATTAGATTTAAAAACCCTTTTAAACATGTTTTAAAGTTTTACAAAACTTTTTCGAGTAGCTTAACACAAACTCAGAGGGCCAGTAATTCTTTTAAAAATATAAAACATGTAACATTTGCTTTAACAAGAGAATTATTCAAGAAAGATCGAAAATTCTGATCAATGTTACCCCGGATTACGGTAATTGTTAACTTTGATAAAACCAAATTCCTTCAATCTTGCATATTCGAGAAGAGCTTCGTGATTAAATCGGTAATTACCTACTCAACACCGTTGTCGCTACATACGGAGGTACGGTGGCTATCAAGAGGTAAAGTATTAGCCAGAATTGATGAGTTACGTAAAGAATAAGTCGCGTTTGTGCAAGCAAAGGAGAATTTTGCGCATCTGTTATTATTGTTATAAATTTACTTGTATCAGCTAGAATACTTTATGACTGATGTTGATCCTTACGGCTATGAAGCCACGCACTCTTGGGAACATATGATCTACATACAGAGACCTACGACATGTAAACGGTTAGCATGGAAACCTAAGCTACACCATCACCATCAGTGCATAAGCCAATGGAAACTGCTACGACGCACTCAAACTTGAAACGTATATCATATTACATTGCAGAAGACCTTCCGTCATTCGACTCATCTCTAATCGTTCCTTTCAAAAAACGTAAAAGCGTAATAAATGCTATCGAGCCGTGCATCAGAATGACAGATATAAAGTAACACGTGCCGATCGGCTACCATGAGGCTTCCCACCGCGTGAGAGATGTTTGGTCGCGATGGCTCGCTGAGCTGGAACACCACCGAATAGTCCATTTGCATTGATGTGGGGAATGATTTTGGGCGTCGGTCGTCACGTTCCATCATCGCCACCTATCTACACGGGGCATCGATCGAGCTTGTTTGCTTTCCAGGGCGATTTAACATGAAATTTGAATAAAATGCATTCTGTAATGGGTTCCCATAGGTGGTAGTAGCTGTTGGAAAACCGAAACTTTCAAAAGAAGAGTCAGGCGTGGAGAAAATTCATTCCAATCGAGTGCATTAAGTGGATAAACGTTTACATAAACATGCGAGCAGCTACGACGGCTCCAGCTGAGTTCACTGACGATTCATTAATATTAATTAAAATCGTTCCAAATGGTTAACGGTCGTTTAATGGAACTATCATTTACAAATTTAATTTAACCTTCTTAAGTTTTCAACCGATCTCTCCAAATTATGCGGCTTTTTCAAACAGCGCCGCTATTGATCTTATTGAAGGGGGGGCTCCCTGAACAATGCGCATTGAGAATGAGCAAGTGCCAAGCCCCAATCTATATGCAATTTAGATTGTTCATTCATGGAGTAGAAACTGAAAATTGTGCGGTTATCTATGTTGCAAAAAATTGGGGTCTGCGACCATTTGGGCAGGGGGACCTATTTTGGGTACTTGCTGCTATAACTTAGTCAATTTTTACCGCATTGACTATGACTTGATTTTTGTAACACGATCAGATACGTACATCGTACGATCAAAAATTCAAAACAATCGGATTGTAATTGATTGAGTTTTAGCAGAAGAGCCCACAACAGCATCCATCCGTCTAGCTCGCTGCGCACCACGTCTTCTTGTACCGGTCGGATGACTCTCGAGAACCATTTTAGTCGGGTTGCTATCCGACATCCTGATGACGTGACCCGCCCATCGTAGCCTCCCGATTTTCGCGGTATGGGCGATGGTTGGTTCTCTCAGCAGCTGATGCATCTCGTAGTTCATTCGCCTTCTCCAAGTCCCGTCTTCCATCTGCACTCCGCCGTAGATGGTACGCAACACCTTTCGTTCGAAAACTCCAAGGGCACGTTGGTCCTCTGCACGTAGGGTCCATGTTTCGTGCCCATAGAGGACTACCGGTCTAATCAGCGTTTTGTAGATAGTTAACTTCGTGTTACGGTGAACTTTATTCGATCGTAAGGTTCTGCGGAATCCGAAGTAAGCACAATTTCCTGTCACAATGCGCCTCTGAATTTCTCTGTCGGCGGTCACCAGTGAGCCCAAGTACACGAATTCTTCAACCGCCTCGATTTCATCACCATCGATATAAATGCGGGGTGACGGGCGTTATGATTCCTTCCCTGGAGCCCTTTGCCTTCATGTACTTTGTCTTCGACACATTAATGACTAATCCGATTCGCCTGGCTTCACTCTTTAGTCGGATGTACGTTTCCGCCATCGTCTCAAATTTACGAGCTATAATATCAATATCATCAGCGAAACCAAGCAGCTGAACGGACTTCGTGAAAATCGTCCCACTCGTGTTCATCCCCGCTCTCCTTATTACACCTTCTAACGCGATGCTGAACAGCATGCACGAAAGACCATCACCTTGCCGTAACCCTCTGCGAGATTCGAAGGGATTCGAGAGTGTCCCTGATACTCGAACTACGCACATCACTCGATCCATCGTCGCCTTGATCAATCGTATCAGTTCATCCGGGAATCCGTATTCGTGCATAATCTGCCATAGCTGTTCTCGATCGATTGTATCATGCGTCGATTTGTAATCGATGAACATATGATGTGTGGGCACGTTGCATTCGCGGCGTTTCTGCAACACCTGGCGGATGGCGAACATATGGATACCTTAATGTATGACTTGGATTAATCAAATGTCACGGTTTTGAGGGATTCCATTCGCATACAATTCCTTTCCTCGGTGCAGACTGTAAACTGTTTGCTGGCAATTAACTTCCCATTCCCCAGCCACAAACTTGTAGCAAAGAAAGCTGCGTCACAAAAAATGAAATATGTTCCAATAATTGTCAATCATCTATTTATAATGAAGCCGTTTATGTTTGCGCGTTTGAAGAATATTAATGAACTAGATTCCTTGCCCACAGGCGCTGCTGCTGGCCAGCAGTCAGGCAATCGCGGTTACTCGCTTGGTGCGCGCAATTCTTCGTTAAACATTTTCTCCTCGCATCGCACGGTTGGGTACTTATTTTTCATTCACTTATGCTCGGCTCGGCCCTATGGTGCAACAGTATCGAAGCCGAGCTGTCTCAATGACCGACAGACCGACCAACCGGCGGCGATGGTTCTTTCCGCGGGTTGATAAATTTATTTATTTACGCTAAGCTGTTAACCGTTTGAAGTTTCCACGTTCTTCGCTCCTTAACGTCTTTACGACCGTTTATGAGCGTTTTATGGTCGAAGCTAATGCGCCGCTCGTCGGGCGTTGCTCGATCGTCGTCATTCGGTCGTTATGGGTTTTTTGAAACTTATGGGACAGTAGTAATAGAATTCCACGAATAACGAGTTGCATTCGGGACGGACCAACAGATGTCTTTTCCTGCTTTGGGTGGGCTAGAGAGTGCGCAACAATTAATTGACAAGTTGTTTTCCTAATTGAATTGAGACAAGTGGTGATATCTATATAAATATGCGGGTGAGGTTTAGAAGGTTTGAGATTATTGGAAAGTATTGAAAAATTTGATGTCGGGTTTTATAAAAAACTGATGAAGCACATGAAGCATGGTGCACAAAGTGTGTTTCCATGTTTGGGTAAAGATTTCAATTACATGCAAAAAACCCTACAGCTGATGAGTGTGGAGATGCTGAAAGAACTTACTTACTTGGATAATTGGTGGGCTACAATTCGCTTCATTATATCTATGTCGAATGAAGCATCCTTCACCACTGGACTCGGTCCTGCGCCAATCGCTTCCAGTCCCCCTGGACATTGCATTGAGTGCTATTAGGTCCCCTTCAACTGAAAACAACATCTTTTGCGCGGCCTGCCTGATTCTCTACTGAATATTATCTTCGCTTCCGGCATATTTGTAAGCCCAATGCAGCCTACAGCAATATCCTTCTGTTTATTTACTTGGTAGAGCTCCGTGAGTCATACAACTCCGCTATATGCTGATTTTTTCTTTATCATCGAATATTTTTCGCAGCACCTTACGTTCCCAAAATACCAAACACTCTTCGGTTGACTTCCTCCAACGTCCATGTCTCGTGACCGTACAGAGCAACCAGTAGGATCAGTAATCAAAAGATTTCAAGACTCAAGATTTTTCGTTGATATAGAGTATCCCGAGCCCTCATCAACAGAATTGTGAAGGCCTGCTTGCACGAGAAGACATCTATACAATGGTTCGGGCAGCGTACGATCACCAAAAACAAGCAAAAAGGTATCAAACATGGATGCCCCCTAAGTCCAGCACTGTTCATCCTAATGCTGCACTATATCCTTAAAACGCTCAGAGAGCAGAGGGTGGAGATACGGCTAGAACATGGAGACGACATATGGGTACCCTGCATCATCTGCTACGCGGATGATATTTTTATTTCCCTGCAGAAGCGAGACAAAAGTAGAACGACAAGTAGATATGCTGATACAGATATGCAATACAGATAAAACAAAAGTATTGTTTCGAGATTCATATGATGTTGGAAATGCAGCCCCCCAGACACAGAAGTTTGATAAATACGAACTTGCTGTGGTAACCATGCTGAAATACTTGGCAGTATACGTAACAAGCAGCTTGTCGAGAGGAATTACAACATCCGAAAGAATCAGCAAAGCCGGGAGCAAAGCTTACAAAACATTTTTTCATTTGTCCTCGTTCTTGTGGAAATATAGGCTGAAATGGACGACTATGGAACGATTATACCAGTAGAGTTAATGTGCCAATAGTGGTGCTATTAGTAGCTCCTTTCAGTAAAACAATTGAATAAAATTGATAATACCACTAAATAAAAAGTCTGAAAACGTTAATCGGTAGTTTTTCACCTAAATTTCCTAGGAAAAATGTAAAAACCGTTGTTTATTTTAGTTTTTACCAATAAATCTCCTGCACCAACTATAGGTGCACGGTTCCTATTATGGAGGTAAAATTTAACATTGGTTCCTATAGTGGCGCATTCACATTCTTATGGGACCCACCACTATAGGAGCACTACCACCACTATAGGTGCGAAGGAGGAAAAACATTAAGGAAAATAATTGTTTAAAATAGGTTTTTCGGCAAATCCTGAACACAAAACTGAAGTAAGTTTAATAATAAGGTATAGTGCATCTATTAAAAATATCATTTGCAATCTTTTTGGTCGAAATAGTGCTAAATTGCCACAATGTACTGTGGCATCCTGAGAAGAGTGCCCGAAAGACCGCGAACAGTTTTGGGTCGAGGACCGAAGAGACGACGGAAGCGAGTGCACATGGGTTGTGAAAAGAGGTGTGTTTTCGAGTGATTGATCTTGATGATGTGAGGCGAGTTTATATTAGAGAGTCAGAATATCACATTGGCGATCCTGCCATGATATTTGCAAAAGTTTTATTGTGCGAAAACATACAAAATAGTTGAAATTGTAAAATGAAAGTATTTTTGTTGTGGTTAAAGTGAGTGCCGAGAATGGTGCCGAAAAGTGTCAGCTTGGCAGCGGGTAAGATGAGTGAGTTCTTCATGCGGCGTGGTTGCCAGAAATAAACATTTTCCTACTAAGTGAAGAAAAATGCTTGCGCAGAGTTTTGCTCATTGCCAAGTATTTTGAATGATGCGTCGGGTGAAGCCCATGACCATCATATGTATTGCGTCGAGTATAGCTCATGGCCAATACAGTGAAAACAGAGAAATAGATGCTTGCGTAGAGTTTCAGCTCATTACCAAGCATTTAAAATGTTGCGTCGGGTCAAGCCCATGGCCAACATATTCATTGCGCCGAGTGAAGCTCATGGCCAATGCAACAGTGCAGAAAACGAATGTTAGCTCATTAGTAAGCTCATTAGTGACCATACAGATAAAAAAAAAGGTTGCGTAGAGTTTCAGCTCATTGCCAAGCTTTGTGGAGTTTAGCCGGGTTTAGCCCAAGGCCAACATCAGTATCAAGCTAAGTCAGCTCAAAGCTAATAGAATGAGCGATAAAAAAGAACTTATCAAGTGTTTTAACAGGTTTAAATAAAAAAAAAAAACACATTTTAAATTAACATAAACGGTGTGTAGTTTGCGATATGTCATGAAAAGATAACGTTAGTGTAGAAAGGAGTATTGTTTTGAGAAAAAAAAATGTGCCCAAACCAAAAACACCAGATATTTGCATTTTATGTAGAGTTTCGCATAAATATACAGCGATTCGGGTAAAAATATACTGTAAATAAAATTGAGCGTACAGAGTTGCAGCATTTTGAATCTGGTTTCGTTATGCTTTACTGTTTTTGATTGTCTAATTTTGCAAATAAATGTGATAGAAATTTTCTTGGCAGCACTGTTTTGGAAACACGTGGCCCAACGGCGCGAATGAATGATGTTTGAACCGAAGCTTCGCGTTCTTTTGCTTCATAAGCCAATCCAAATGCCTGTGTGGTAGTGATTTGTGTTCATATTTCCCATGTAAGAATTTGTAAGATTTTGTAAAAAAAAAACTTTTGTTCTCGCGTATATGGATAAGCTAGCAATAGGTTTCGTGAGATAAAATTGGGAGAACTCAATTCTATTTATGCATTGATTGTGTGCGGCGAGTTTGCAACGGTTTGAGATGGGTCTGCAAGTTAGCGACGACTAATGGCAGCATCACGCGCACGCGCACGCCAATACAAATCAACTCTCAAGTACTCAAGTTAGCTGGTTAATTATTTGTGAATGGTTGCAGTTCTTGTCTTTGCAGTTTGAAAAAAAAAAACAAATGATTTTGTCCTCACATATGAGAGACAAATTTCAGAATATATATAAAAAAAATACGCAAAAACTAGTTTGCTCAAGCTTAGCTTAGCTTAGCTTAGACTGACTGCACACATCTATGGTTGCTATTCCGTGATTGACCCGAACCAAAGACAGTTGCACAATGAATCAACTGAATAATTGACTGGGAGTGGTCAATATTCTCACTGTGCACGCTTCAGAGACTCTCTTTAACGGTACAATAACGGCGCCGGCCACGTCCTTGCAGTCAGGTTGGAAGAGGGAAGGAATATTAGTAACAACCTTTGTTAAGTGAAGGCCCGCGTTTACCGCTGCGACTCCACCAAAGGCTGCAGGAAGGAGTGTTTGTTAGTGGGAAGAAATGTACCGTTGGGTCTGGATTCACTTTGATAAGTAATATGACCTTCGTGTCATGCTGGTTGCCGCGCTATTGTTTGCTTTACGCGGAAAGCAAACAATCGACCACCCGCGTCAGGTAGTCGCTTAATATTTACTGCAAACGACGCACATTGGAGTAAATCACATCAAAACCTGATCATAAGTGGAAAAACTCAAAATGAAGTAATTGGGTTTTCCGTTGTGTTTTTGCCAAGTGTAGTTATCGTGTAATCGTTTGACAGCTAAGCAGTATACAAATGTTTTGTTTACGCTTATCAGAAGAGGTTAAGTGAAGCTGAAGTTTAGCCGTTTTCTTTGATATAACTCACTGCGCGTGCTAGTTTTGACCGTACAAAGTGAATGAAATTGATAGTCAATCAATTCAACAATGCAGTTTGTTAAAGAAGGTTAATGTTGTTATTCTGTTAATTTGAAACCCAAACAAATTGACGTTGAATTTACATACAATATATGAATATATTGAAAAAAATATTTGATGGAATCCTTTACCGTACATTCAAAATGAAATAAGTTGATTTTCCGGCTGTTTCCGGAAAATCTGCGTTTAGTGTATGATAAAACTATTGTTCCTCTTTCAAATGCAGAAAGAAAACCTTCCGGATGTTTCCGATTTCAAAAGTTGCAACACTTTGAAAAAATCGTGATAATTATATTATTATATGATATTATTTGCCTTAAAACACTATTTGGCCCTCTCAACGTATTTTTGCTGAAAACTAGAACTCAACAGCTTTCAAGCAAAAAAAAGAAGTTTAAAATGGGTCAACTGGTTCAAAAGTTGTGATTTTTTGAAAAAAATTAGTTTCGAAAAATCTTGACTTTTCCAATCATAAAATTGGTCACCCTAATGACGAAATAAAAAAATACGAAAGCTATGAAATACGTTTCATTACTAATTTGGGTTGCATTTGGGTTGTGAAAATGCGTCAAAATAATTTTGATCAGTTTTGATGTACTAGGTGCTCCACTGTGCGACGCGACAAAATATGCAATCTCACACACTATTATTCGCTTCACACGGAAAGCAAACAATCGATCACCCACGTCAGGTGGTCACTTAATATTTCGAATCGAACCGCGGAAGCTAGTCGCCAAATATTCAACTGCAAATGACACGACCGAACATGCAAGCTGACGCACTATTGTTCACTTCATATGAGAAGCAAACAACTGATCACCCACGTCAGGTGATCATTCAGTCTACGCAAAAACTAGTTTGCTCAAATATTAGAACTACAAACTTCACACGATCGATTTTTTTTTTTATCTTTATCTTCTTTATTAGGAGCAGGGAAAAGCCCTTGGGAGTGGAATGTCCATTTGAATCCCTTCTCCCAAAGGCATAAAACCTCCTCTTCTTTTCAAAATACATATTTTGAGGTGTGTGACGCCTGGTACTCACGATGTTTTGGATCGTGGCTGATTGTGATTGGTTGTAAACATAAATATGTTGTTGTGTTGTTGATGTCGGGGGGAGGAAAGCGCCAGTCACTCAGCTGACGATCTGCCCGCTGGAGTTAGGTTGCTGCGAACTACTATAGTGCTTCTTCTTCTTCCCGCCGTGTAACTATGCTCCCATGTGTTGAAAGATAGGTTGCCGATAAAGGATGCAAACATCGTATTGGTGGGATGGAGATGGTATTTCCTAGACTGAAGTGCGGTAGGTGTCTGTTTACTTGTGTGAAAATTGCGAGCGCGCAAATAGCATTTCTCAAATTCAAAGGACGATTTTTGTTACTTACCTAAATACTTGCATTTTTACTTACTTGAATGGAAATATTTGATTGTCGACAGGAACGTTGATTAGCAAAGTTATGTATAAAAAAAATAGACGAACAAAGCTACGCTTAAATTACAGCTACTCTATGTTTCATCGGAGGTCGTACAGTAACATGGCCCAAGCAACACACGTGATCGTAAAAAAGTTCCACAAATTGATTTACAACAAATATCGAAGTTATTCTGCATGAACTAGCCATCTGACTTACGACTGATTTACTACGAAAAAAGCGCAAGAGGCGGAGCCTATATAAAACATAATTAAGTTATACATGTTTTTTACAAGCAACTTCATTGTAACTTAGTAAAAACATTGAGTTGCGGTTACTAATTCGACTCCTGGTCAGCTGTCAAGTGGAGTCAGTGGTTGAATCGCTACTGGCTGTAATCTTCAATCAAATAAATTCCATGAAGAAATGTATATAGATGGTTGCTAATATTTTCAAAATTTGCTAGAAGGTAGATGATGATGTTACATGCGACTTAAAATTTATCGTGTTAAATTGTATTCTGATTTTGTATTCTTCACGCGCTTTTTGAAGGACGTCATATTCAGGCAAAAATATGATCATTATTGTAGTGAAAATTTGCGCCATATTGCTTTATGAGTATGCCTTCTGCTACACAGTGGGCAAAATCACATTAAAGTGCGAGATAAATGAATTTAATATTTATATTCAGGGGGAATGACACTTCCTTTGCTAACCGGAAAAATCCGCAATTTGCCATTGCTAACCGTCGTTAACCGCGTGTAACTGCTGCTCAGTTATCAGCGGTTAGCGACGGTTAAGAATGGATAAATGCGGATTTTCCGGTTAGAAAAAGATATGTCATTCCCCTTGTTTATATTATAAATATCGACTTGTGCAGTTTCTTATTACACACTTATCCAAAAATTGATTTACGTAGGAAATTTTAATTTTATGGGTAAATTATCGAAGTTTCCATTCAATCGGAAATCTGTCTAAAAAAAGGAATTATCGAATTTCTATCACCAACTGAAATGTTGACATGATCAAAACGGACAATAATGGTGTAAAAAAGTTATAAGCTGAAAGGAACAATGAGCCATTTTATGAGACGTTTTGGATAAGCTGATCGCTCATTTTATGAATGAAAATTTGACAGGAGGTCGCGTCGAAGCCCGTGAGTGTGAATATCAATATCAACACTGTAGTGGTTTCGTAAAAAAGACTATATTTTTCTCTTCAAAATAAGCGTCGCTCTGATCTGTGCTTACAAAAAACAATGTGATGAATTCGAAACCCTCCACGCACTTGCAAATTATATTCAAACTTTAGATCAAATTCAACCCCAGAATTGCCAGAATCTTGGCCAGAATGAATCAATGCTAACATGGTGCACTAAGTTAAATAGTACTACAACCTAGACTACAACATTATTGTTGAGATGCTTTCAATATGCACACGGTCTATGGATTCATGAAGCGGGGATTTTGCTACTCTTTAAAATAAAACGAAAGAGCGCTTGCCATGGCACTTGCACTTTTGTGTAACGGGTTCTTCTAGAACCGTAATGTCTGCACGGCGCTAATTATCTAAGCACTTCGACAATACTCGTTCAGAGAATAAACCTATTTTTTATAAAGAATGACAAAATTTAATAATTAAATTATTTTAATAAAAATTAATTTGACTTTACAAGCGTTTTTGCCCACTGTGTATTGCACCTGTCAAACCTTCACGTTTAGTTCTAAACTAGTTTCAAGTGAACACGTTTAAAACAATCAGCTCGCCAGCTAGCTACCGTAGTTTGTTTTGCAGGATTTACGTACACGTTCGTGACCGCTGCTTTCGGAAAGACCCATCCAGGACAATCTTTGGCCACCCAGATGCCACAGCCAAGTCTGAAGACAATGAAAGCGACAAATTTCGGATCCGTAAGTAGACTAATAAGAGAACACGGGTGCCACCAAGTTGAGGCAGCAGCGTTTGACCTCCAATAAACACTCCCACCTGCATCAGCACCGATGAAACCAAAAACAACCAGCAGCTCATCGTCGAACCCGCAACGCCGGAAGGATCCAAAGCCAAAGGGAGCAATTCAGATAAATATCCTGATGGGGGTGAGCATTTGGGAAAGGTGGCTTTCTCCGCGGGCCGGGGTGCAAAGTAAATGTAGGTATTTAGTGCCGTATTGGCGGTGTACGAACGGGGCAGGGGGATGTGTGCTAAGATTGTCTGCCACGGCGTGGACATTTTTTGTGCATGATATTGTTGTAAGGATCTATAGTTTATAATTTGATACGGTTTGTAACAGAATACGTTAAACAAATTTACTAGTCCTTATAAATATGATAACAGTGGGTAATTCTCGCTGAGACCGGCCCACTATTTACACCTTGTCTTCAAAAATGTTTAAGGTGCCGATTTTCTGAAAGCCCTCGCCTAAAAAGTAAGAAAAATGCATTTGGTTACTCAAATTGATGGACCCCCCGTTAGTTAGAGCCACAACAATTTTTGCAGACCCCTCGATTTTGGTCAAATGGTGGCTCACTAAAACCGTTATAACTCAAAAGTTTCACCGAAAACCACCTCAAAACGAAATGTTGTTAAAAAGAGGAGAGATAGAGCTACTATTTACAATAATAAAAAGTTGGGTCGGCCATATTGATTTTGGCCGCCATCTTGGATTTTTATACCAAAACATTTTTTTCACCATGAGGGCAACCACCGATTTTCAAAATTTTTGCATCAATTAAAAGTTGGGACATTTATACATAACATATCAAAAAATAAGAGATGTCTTTTTCTTCTTTCAAAAGTTATCTACAGTTTTGTAAATTAAGCCACGTTTTCTCCATACATTTCCATGCGCACCGGCAGAGACATACAACAGCATCCGAGTTTACGCCTGCATGTATACACAAAGGCGCGTGCCGCAAAATTTGGCCAAATCGGAGGTGCGTTTCCGTTTTTGACTGTTTCTCAATGATGCGGGCATTGCTTTTATTACTTTTTTAGTGTTTTGAAAAGCTTAAACCTTCAACTTTCCATTAGTGGTTTCAGAATTTTAATTCGTGTTCGTAAACACTGCGAAATAACGCTCCATTTATGTAAACGGTCGGCACCGGGCCCAGTGGTATGGTTTACAAAACGGCAGATAACTTTTGAAAGAAGAAAAAGACATCTCTATTTTTTTGATATGTTTTGTATAAATGTCCCAGCTTTCAATTGATGTAAAAATTTTGAAAATCGATGGTTGCCCTCATGGTGAAAAAAATGTTTTGGTATAAAAATCCAAGATGGCGGCCAAAATCAATATGGCCGACCCAATTTTTTATTATTGTAAATAGTAGCTCTATCTTTCTTCTTTTCAACAACAATTCGTTTTGAGGTGGTTGTTGAAGAAACTTTCGAGTTATAACGGTTTAAGTGAGCCACCATTTTACCAAAATCGAGGGGTCTGCAAAAATTGTTGTGGCTCTAACTAACGGGGGGTCCATCAATTTGAGTAACCAAATGCATTTTTCTTACTTTTTAGGCGAGGGCTTTCAGAAAATCGGCACCTTACACGTTTTTGAAGACAAGGTGTAAATAGTGGGCCGGTCTCAGCGAGAATTACCCAGTGCTTGTGTTTGAAAATAACAGTGCATATCATATATATAAAATCCCAGAGTTGTCTGTCCTTCCGTCACGTTTTGAAATGTTTCATTGAAATGTTTCATTGAAATGTTTCATCGAAATGTTTCACCATAGCTACATCAAACTTTTAAAAAATTCGAGAACTTTTTTGAAGTTATTGAACTCTTCAGATATAACATTCTGGAATATTCTGGAACATCGAAATGCTTACAACTTTCGAGAACTATCTTGAAGTTACTGAAAGTTTCAGAAAAACTATTCTGAAATGTTCTGGAGTATCAAACTTCTTAAATTTTCGAGTTGTGTACTTGGAAGTATACTTTCAGGCGTTTTTTATTTCTAGAACATTCTCCCATTCGATAGACAACAACCCTACAACAGTCGTCTACGGTCAAAAAGTAGATACATGATAGAATATATTCTGGCGCTTCTGGTAAGTCCAATGCTGAGTGAAATGTTTCACATATATATTGATACACTGGCTTCTGAGAAGAAGCTTCCTCAATTGTTATTCTAGAAGCATCAAGAATCTCCTTGATGGATAAAAATTCTCTCAATTTATGTTAGAAGATCAAAAACAGGTGCATCAAAATAGGGTTGCATGAAATAAACCCAGAGTTGTCTATCTGTTCTCCCGTGACGTTTAGCAAAGTTTTACTGAAATATTTCACGCATAGTAGAATGGTACGAATAGCATTGTATGAACTAGACTAGAGAAAAAAGTATAAGGAGAAGAAAGAGCAAATAAAATAGAAAGGAAAATGAAGTTTTATAAGCTTTTCCAGAACTTTCCACGAGCGCTCGAAATTTTTTTTTAACAAATGTTCGAGAGGTTTCCGAGCATAATGGGATATTCAAAAGTGCTCAAATTGGATAACAAAAAACTTCTGGAGCTTACCAAGAAGAAGAAAAACAAGTACCTAGAACATTCTAGAACACTCTTCGGAATATGATTTCTTTTCATAATTGGAAGAAATTTCCAAAATTTCCAAAAACAAGGAAAAGGCGATATTCTAGGATATATTTCGAAGGAATGAAGAGACATTTCTCGGAATTGCAAAAACGTGGCTAGCCACGTAGGGTCAGCTAGTAATCCAAGAGTTAATATTTGTAGCGAGAACCAAGTCTGCCCAGTTTCCCCTAATGCTGTCCTCATACCTCACGGCATTTGTTTTGGTTTATAGCATGGTTACAAATATGTTGTAACTAAGTTCACTTATATTTAAAGTTTTAAATATGTTCTAAACTCGTTTCACATGTTTTTTGATTGCAGAGACAAAATGCAAAACTTCTGAAACAATATTATAACTGAATACGAACTCATTGTTACGATCAGACTTGATTACAACTTTTTTACAACGATTTGGCTTTCTACTTTAGTTACAAGTGTTACTTGGGGGTAGAATAAGCAAAATGAATTGACAAGATGCAAGTTCGATTTTACTTATGTACGCTTTTTAATATTTAAATCGATTTGTTAAGTTCCAAAATATGTAAAACTTTTTGAAACGCAGTGTACACTATGTCAAAATGGAATAGTTCTTCTAGAAACTTTGTTTCTTTGAGGTATTAATAATTTCAATTGCTGGTAACATATTAACTGTAATGCATTTCTCAAAATATTTTGCGTGTTCATTCTAAAAAAAAAGAAATATCTGAATTTTTTTTCGAAAGTGTTTTTTTTTTTTATGATGAGATATGATTTGGAAACTTATCAAATTATACGATTCTGTTTCAGTGACCTTTTCACTTGGGTGTTAAGTGACCCACAAAATGCATACATTTGCGTGTGCGTGACAGAAGTTTGACAGATTTCCCATGAGAAAACTGTTAAATAAAAATGCAAACCTCGGCGGAACGGACGATTTAGAGTTTTGCATAAAAATTTAACCTCAATTTTCTCCCCGAGAGACAGAGAGAGAACAGCAGCGTACGAAATCAAAACCAACCACCGGAAACTGTCAAAATTTGTGTGAGAGAGAAGAGGGCAGGAAGAACGTGAGTGATCCTAACGTTCATTCGTGACGTCATCGTGCAAAATTCTATGTGTTCCAGGCTTAATGGCTTTGACCAGCAGCAGAATTTTTATCTTTTTTCGGAGGCAAAGTAAAAAAAAATGCGTCGGGGATTCAATGAAACAATTATGATTTCTTATCGATTTCATCATATATATAAAATCCCAGAGTTGTCTGTCCTTCCGTCACGCTTTGAAATGTTTCACTGAAATATTTCACAGAATGAGAGCTACACTAATCATTGCACTGTAGCATTGTACCTATGTTGACTTGGTGCATCATTGCATTGGTGCCTCATTGCATTGGTGCCTCATTGGATTGGAGCATCGTTGCATATGTACATCGTTGCATTGGTGCATCACTGTATTCGTGCATCGTACATCATTGGTGCATATTTGAATTAGTGCATCATTGCATAGGTACATCTACATTGATGCATCGTTGCATTGGTCGTACATCAATGCATCGTAGGATTTTTAAAGCAATGTTTTGTTAAATCAATACAGCAGTTTCTAGAATTTTCTTTCCATTCTATGGATCAGAACCCTACAACAGTAATTTACAGTCAAAAGGTGGATGCTTGGAAGTATACCTTCTGGCGCTTTTCGATGAGATGCCCAATGCTGTGAAATATTTCACATATACATTGATGTAATGGCTTTCGTGGAATCTTTTAAAAAGTTTCCTTCTAGAAGATTCTGTGAATAAAAATCATAGATAATACAAGTATTATCTTTCCATTGTTCCGTCGTACATTGGTGCATTGTTGTATGTTTGCATTGGTGTATAGTATTATTGCATCGCTGCATTGTTTTATCATTTCTTTATGCATCGCTGCATTTTTGCATTGCTGCATCATTCCCGTAGAAAGATCTAGAAGTTTCTTTCATTCTATGAATTAGAACCCAACAACAGTAATATACAAACAAATGTTGGATATGTTATAGTATACCTTCTGGCGCTTTCCAAAGAGGTGCACCATGCTGAGTGAAATATTTCATATATGCACAAGGAAGCTTCTAGAAATTTCCTTCTAGGAGATTCTAGGATTTTCTCCATTGTATAAAAAAAACTACTTTTTTAAGGAACGTGGCTAGCCACGTTGGGTCTGCTAGTTATATTATATTTAAATAATTGGGCTTTGCATAAAACGACTAATTTCAGTTTTCCAAATGGAAGAAATGACAACGAAGGCAAATAAAAGCAGACCACAGATCACTGTCAACATTTTTGTGGGAAAGAAAAGGGTGAGATGAATAAGGATTTCAAACGTCAGCTTGCAAAGCCACATATATCTAGGTAGCCTGGTGGACAACATAGGAGAAGTAAATAGACTAAATATATGAAAGTTACAATAGATCGGCGTAGAATTATCACAGCCGTGGATAGTCACATTTATAAACATATGAACGGATGAATTACATAATTATACATAGAAGTAATGGTTAGAATGATTTCTAAGGTTTCCTGAAGCGTCGTAGTTTTATTGAAAGATCTTTACAAATTTGCATAGTAATCCCTATTATTCATACATTCTTGCAAGGGGAGGATGTGGCATCCTGAGAAGAGTGCCCGAAAGACCGCGAACAGTTTTGGGTCGAGGACCGAAGAGACGACGGAAGCGAGTGCACATGGGTTGTGAAAAGAGGTGTGTTTTCGAGTGATTGATCTTGATGATGTGAGGCGAGTTTATATTAGAGAGTCAGAATATCACATGTACCACCACTATTGGTACTACCTCCACTAAGGGAGCTTTTACCCTACCACTGCTTGGTCACTCCGGGGGCCACATATGGAATGGAAATTTCTACAATCCTTAACAGGAATAGAAATGCGCTAAGAAGAATGGAAAACGACATGCTTCTAGCCTTAAAGGAGATAAGCAAACGAGATTCGGAAGAGTGCGTAGAGCGGGAAGTAGAAGCATCAGAAGAAAAAGGAATAAGAACGGCTATAGAAAGGGAATAAGACGAACACATCTAACCAAACGAGCCAGAAAGCAATCAAAACCAGGACAATGCCAAAGAAAATCATCGTAGATATCGCTCCCAATTGGTATGATAACAAAACGATCAACAAAAAGATCGGAATAGCGCGACTTAACTTCTTTGGTCACGTTATAAGAAGTGATCCGGGAGGCATACTGAAAACTGTACTGAATTACAAAATTTTTGCCCCGAAAAAGAGAGGAAGGCCGGCTTATTCTTGGTGAAACTACATATGACAAGACATCGAGCACAGCGGTATTCCCCAGAAAAATTGCATAGACAGCAACAGATAAAACAAAAATGAAGTTTTTAACAAAATCACTATACAATATAATGGTCGATTTTTTTTAAATATTTTTTTTTATTCTTTAATCACTTAACCTAATTTACAGCACTTTTGTCCACTAGGGCACTGCGCGAGCGATTCCAATTGGAAGCTGTACTTACACTTTGTACAGCGCCTAAATGTATTCTCTGTTCTAATTCTTCTATTACATATATCGAACTGGATGCCGTTGCGCTTCTTTCACTTTCTACCCTATCATGGTGGAATGATGAGCACGAGGATGTTTTTCCAGTCCGATTGGGGGTACATTATAATGCATTATGGGTTGCCGTTCGCCGATGTCCAAGTATCCGGATCCGTTTGAGCCATGAGCTCAGAAGAAGGTCAGTGTCAGCTGGTCTCACGGGGAAAGAGCAACTGACGAAAGTGCCGGGAAAGTGCTGGGATCGAACCCACGACCATTTGCTTATGAAGCAAACGTGTAGCCACTACGCCACGGGCCCCGGCGATCGGCCGCCATTTGGCTAGCAAGATATTGGAAGCTTTCAACATTCTCCACTGATTGCCCAACTACCGTAAAGCTGGAAGAGTTGACCGTGTTCATATCCAACGATTTGGTCTTGTTGACGTTGATGGTAAGACCTGCCGCTGAGGAGCGGTTGACAAGATCATCGAGCTTACTCTGCATATCAGAGCACCGTTGAGCTAGAAGAGCATCGTCATCCGCCAATTCGAAGTCATTTAGGTGCTCCATGGTAATGGGCTGCCACAGCAATCCACTACCCAAGTAACACACTTGTCACCGAAGAGTCACGGCGGCGCAGGTTTTTGTTGCGCAGAAGTCACTGTGACTTACTTCTAGCAAGTATGTGTTTATTTGTTAGAAGTAAGTCACAGTGACTTCTGCGCAACAAAAACCTGCGCCGCCGTGACTCTTCGGTGACAAGTGTGTTACCTGGGTATTTGGTTCACGGTCAATCGCACCTACCAGGATCTCGTCGATTACGATGAGGAACAGTAGCGATGATAGTATATATCCTTGCCTCACTCCAGCACCGACCCGGATGGGATCGGACAAAACACCGTTGTGCAGTACTCTGCATGAAAATGCCCTGTTCTGTGCTTCAATGAGGCCGATGATTTTCTCAGGGGGTCCCTTGCGCCTGAGGACTTACCACATGTTTCCGTGATTGAGACTGTCGAAAGCTTTTTCGTAATCAATGAACACCAGGTAGAGAGACTCTTGGAATTCATTGTTTTGCTCCAGAATGATACGGAGCGTGACAATATGGTCCACACAGGATCGTCCGGCACGGAATCCTGCTTGCTGCCGTCGGAGAGTTGCGTCAATCTTCTCATGTATCCGGTTATGGATCACTTTGCAGAGAACTTGTTACCAACCGTTTGGGTAACAATATATTGAGTGGTGAAAAGGCTAGCTGTTGGTTCAGAGCATGTTATTGTTTTTTTTATTATTGAATATTGTATCTTTATATTATTTATTCAAATCAGGGCAAACATGTCTAAAGGTCCAATCTGCAGAAGAGAGGCTCTCTTTGGTTTTCCTCTCTTTCGTTAATATCTCAGCTGTTTATTTGAATTATGATTGTCTCCTTGCATGAAACGATGGTCAAAACAATCGTATTTTGATTTGTACCGCAAAAGTAGTTGAAAAGTGTACCATTACATTGCAATAATTGAAAGAGAAATGGAACAAAGAGAGCCTCTCAAATGCAGATAGGACCTATTGAAATGTTTGGCCTGAAATGTCTGACACAACAATCTTGATTTACTTTGCTGTTTTATATTAATCATTCAGACGTGCTTCCACCTACTACAACAACATGCTGGCGAAGTCCTTGGTCAACTCATATCCTATGCTGTCGTCGTCGGTATCGGTTGTGCCGCATGTAAATAGAATTTGAATACTGCAAACTGATGACAAAATAGCAGAATTATTTTTGTTATCGCTTTGTGTTTGAAAACAAGACTACTCATGCCACGATGGCCCTATAACTTTTTTTTTTGCAGGCGCTTTGGTTTTACCAAAATGGTCGGGGTGACGGAAAGCACGCTGGAAAAATCCATTATCATATGGAATATCTTGCCAAGCAAGCAGATGGTCGGGTATTCAAAAGAAATAAACAAAAGGCCCAAAAGGAACAACCTGTCAAGCCTGAAAATTCAGATTTACCTAAAGCTGATCTATTTGCTATGGTATCTGATAAATATTTCAATAATCATATAACGTTTATTTATTACATATAGGTGGAGGAACTTAAATTCACTGTTTCAGTAGCTGAAAACCGTAAACGTGTTAATGAGTTATGGGATTTGACATTTACATACCGAAGCCGCACCAGCAACGATTTCATGCCCTTCTTGGAAGAGTTTCCTGTGTCCACCGCATTCCATGGAGAACTGGCAAGTACACTCATTGCACAATTATGGGTCACACACAATTATTAGTCACTTTCCACTTTAATAGATAAAAACTAATTAATTGCAAGCTTTTATTAGCCATTATCATTTTTCGTTCATGAGTTGATTTGTATTGTGTCACTATACGTATCGCACACGGGTTTATACGTAAAAAAAATACATATTTTCAGTAATTTTTTGTTCGGCGTAAAACTATCTGTTAAAGTAACGCTTCGATTATGAGCATCAGAAAGTGCGTGCGCTGCTTTCGTAAGCTCTGTAAAGGCGAGCTTTAGGGATTTTCAAGTAGTGAATGGTATCGTCACCAGAACAAAGGTATAATTTACGTTCTAAATGTAGAAATTCATGTGACTGCAGCTAATTAAAGCTTATTTCAGGCAAAATTTAAGTGACTCATTATTGTGCCAAGGAACACCGAAAATTACACAATTATGGGTCACTTTTTGTGCATCATAATATTGAGAGCTCTGCGTGCATGGACATTGCATACTTTTAGGCGTTTATCAGTGGTTGTGTTGGAGATTTTGTCCCAATTTTGAAAAATTGATTCCAAATCGTGAAAACACACTTCGTTAAGAGGTTTGAGACCAGTTTTAGATTCTACTATAGTCGATCTATCTAGAATAAGTGACCATTCTTTGAAAAAAATAGACAAAACATTATTGTTCAGCCGATTCCTCTTGAGTGACCCATAATAGGCAACAAATTGACCCATAATTGTTACACAGCCAATTTTGACCCATAATTGTGGTTTTCATTATTCACCAACATTTCAGTAATTTTCACCGCCTAAAGTTAATTTTACAAGCAGATTTGTATATAAAACAATAAAAAGGAGTTTCAATGAAGAGAATATAAAATAAAAATAATGAAAGTGTTATTTTTGTATGACAAACGATTCATATTATGAAATGATTGTTCCTTGAGTGACCCATAATTGTGCAATGAGTGTAATCATAACCGCTTAACAGTCATCTATTTCGATAACTATTACAGTTTTTGTTAATATCGAGGAAATATCGCCAGACCCACAGAATACGCCTCCAAGTATGCAATCGCTCAGCATCCCCATGTAGTTCATCAGATGACCAAAATATATTACCAGTAGAAACCATGCAATGTATTTTGGACACCTCCTATTTTAAGCGTTCTAGATGAATGTTAAGAGATTGGCTGCCTAATGCTTCTCTATTGAACATTTTTCATTGCAACAAGGCATTTAAATTTCTTACAATTACTATTTCAACGATTTTGGGGTGAATATTGTATGTGACTGTGAATTGTATGTCGTCTTGCATACCTATGCATTTGAGGGGTTTTAGTGAATTAATTTACATTTTCGATAATTTTGAAGTAAATTCCTAATTGTTAAGCGTCTTTTCAACGTAAGTCATCAGAATAGGGTCTATTTGATCCAATAATCGATATTGAGAAGTATCTACTTTTATTAGCTCTCCGGAACAAGGCATACACCGCCGTGCATGTCCAAATTATATACATGTCCAAATTATATTTTTTACCCTACTGCTCTTCAATCCTTTGTTTTTCGTAAGATGAAAATGAGAGAGACATGCTTAATAAGGGAACCAATAGTTACCTTATGATAGTTATGTGACCCATATCAAAGAAGGTAAACTCTGTATTCGATAACAACTGGAAGTTTAGCCTTGATTGCAAATTTATTCCACCAATAAATTTGAATTTGGTGTAGCCATTCCAGTCCACTCTCACACCAACCGACTATTCATTCATGAATCAGTATTAAAACCGTCAATTGTGTGGTCAATTCATCTAGTTGTTTTCTGTTCGCATCCCCGAGACTGGTGAAGTCCTGTTGTCGGTGTGGTAGGAATCTGAAAAAAATGGTTCGATTCATTTCACACGGAAAATAATTGTCCGCATAAAAGCTCGCGATTACGTAAAAGTTAGTGCGCATTGTAGCGCACAACTTCGAGCGGTAGTCAAAAACGGTCGATTTCCACTCGGAAGGTTTTTTTTTTGTCTAATTTCCCACCGCATTCGCAATACTAACTCCAGTACCGCGAGCTCGACACGCTTCGGATTTAAATTAAATTTATAGGCACGATTCCCTGATTGCGGCGAAAAGTTCTCAACCGCACTCGTTAGAACGTCGACCACCAACCAACACCAAACCCAAAATGCCCGAGTCCGATTGATGCGGAAAATGGAAAGTCCGTAACTCCCACCTGCCATCCGCTATCGGATCGGGCTCTACTGCTGCTGAAAACAACCAACCGGCTCTTGGTTTGTGGCGACTGGGGCCAAACTGACTGACACACGATTCGGGGTGGGTACCTACCTAATCGTGATTTCCTGCTCAATCGACTAATCAATGGCTTCGATGTCCGCAGTGTTCCGGTGGTGGCCCCGCGTACCTACGTTCATCTGCCTGACCGACGACGACCGTTGTTCAATGGGTAGGTTTGATCTAAAACTCACCAGTTTGTGGTCACTTCTGCAGATGCATATGGGATTTGCTAGGTGTATTCGTGTGTCGGTACGGAGTGATAGACAGCCGGACGGAGCTGTAAACCACAATGTGTGTTAAACCGAAGTTTGTATTTTGATACCAATCAGATCGACGTGGATGAATGGGTGGCATGACACGTTTTTTTTTGTCGTATGCAATTCAGTATATGTTGGTGTAAAGGTTTCAAGGTGCAAATTTATTAAAATTGTTTGTATATGTAACTCTGTCCTTGAATGGCTCAACAACCATTTTAGCTGTATAAGAGTTGAACAAACAACTATCTTCAGCTTAAGAAACTATTATTCAGCTATCTCTGCTTCTTTGGGGGGTGGGGGGGAGGTCTGGTGGTGGGTGGTAAATCGTAAACGAGAACTCAGCTGAAACATAGTCTGCTTCTAAGCTAAGTGCGCTTTCACTGTTTTAACTGATTCGGGGTAATGGCTTCCAGTCTCTGGAGACTGGAAGCCATTACCCCGAATCAACTATCACAGTCGTATCTCTAAGAAAGTTATAAACTGAGGGTTTTCTTCGCTATTTATCGCATCGCTATCGCATTATTCTATCGTTCATGCGACTCGACGTGCATAGAATTCAAAGGAGTTTCCTTAACAAAAATGAAACTTGACCAGTCGGGAATCAATCCAAGACAACATAAGCATGGTCTTGCTGTACCAAGGTAAACAACAAGCATTAAAATAAGCCGTATTACAGTTTTTAATCTGCATTATATCTGCGTGCTGCCATATCATGCAGTTCGACCGCTTAAGTGTCCTATATTAGAAATTTAAATGCCGCCCAAAATCTGACAGCTGTTTTGTAGCATTTCAAGTGCTCGATATGTTTTGGTGAACAAAGCATCACAACTGCTGCTTTGTTGCCATAAAACTGCCAATAGAAATGAGTGATACTAAAACTGCGCGCATATTTCAACTTTTAAATTAAGGTAGGACCCATTGTTTTTCAGATGTCCTATCTTTTATTGGTAGCAACGAAGTAAATCAATGGGACAGATGTTTTTCAACTAAAGTCCATGGCTGGTTTCTTATGTCATCGTGTCTTATGTGGTTGATTCAGCACTCGTTCGACCAATTTTCCGTGTCACAACGCAATTACTGGTGCGGTACTCAAGCTTTAAGAGCCAGTTCGCGAGAGCCGCAACCCCTTCTTGTATCGATGTGCTCCGATTGAGCTGAAATTTTCAGGGTATGGTTTTCCATATAAAAGATGATATCTGGCCGATTTTCAGATTTTTCCGTTAGGGGGAAGTGGGGTAAAATAGCCCTCAAAGATTTCATGTCTAAAAATAGGTAAAATCACAAAAATCGCAATAACTTCCGCAAAAGTTAACGGATTCAGTTGAAATTTTGCATGGACACTCTACTCCTATGGCACTTCCATTTAAGCCAAGCGTTGGATATTCTTTGATATTCAATTTGAAGAAATAGGTTATTTTCATAAATTTTTTGACGATTTTCAGGGCGCCTGTTTTCGTACCAACAGAACTAGGATGAAAAACTGAGTACTACGTTTTGAAGGTTTACCCAAGAGCTTTCATTTGATATGTAACCCAGATGCGCCAACTTAAAAACTTTCAAAACAATTTTTTTTTCTCGGGGTATGCATTTTACCCCATATTTTTAGCTGTCTAAAGTAGTGGTGTTGCAAATTATGACAACGTTATTTAATTCTCAAGGGTTTTTCTTCAATATTAATTCAACAGAAAAATTATCGCTAAGAAATGCAATTATTGTTTTTTTTTTTCATTTGGGGAAAGTAGGGTAAAACGGACTAACTCAACCTCTTTTCGAAATAACGTTGCTACAATGTTCTCTGATCGGACTTGAATTTTCAGAGTTCTTTATTCTATTCAAGAATAGATGCTTTATCACATTTTTTTTTCTTGAGAGGATAACAGGGTAAAACAATTCTCAGAAAAAAAAGTTGAAAATAATCAAAATTTCAAAACCTACAAATGCTTTGGTAAAACTTGGCGAAATTTTAAGAAATTAGAAAAAAATTTCTTAATTTTTATTGCTTATTCAAATGAGCAAGTCTGACAACATTTTGACGTTGAGAAATGTACCAGATTAGCATGTGGTGTGTGATTCACCGGATTCTTTCTCGATTTTTCTTTTGACATGCATCTCCGGTTCAATGTTCTCTCTATTTTTCTCGTGAAAGTTGCAGCAGTGCACAATGGCCCACGAAAAAGATTTACGAGGAAAGGTGCATTCAGCGCCTTCAAATGATTTTTTTTGGACAAATATGGTCTTCTACAAAGTTGTTTCCAAAAATAAGGGCCTCTTTCCAATATACATAAAAATTAGGGTGGTCCATATTTTCAAAGAAATTGGGAACCAAACTTTTTTATTTGGTAGAATAACTGTATACATTCTTCGAGAAAGTTGTATATCTATCAATTTTGAGCAAGTTTCCTGAAGACGCTTTTTATGTAGCTTTGAAATTGACCAATATAGAGATGTTTTTCTGAATAAGCTAAAGGTGGTTCAAGAAAAACCGGTTTTCTGGCGTTAACTTTTTCAGTTTCGATTTTTCATCAAAGTCGCCCAAGCAACACTTGTAGAGCATTTGAACACGCGTCGTTTCATACGCTGAAATGGTCTTTATCTGTTTTGGTTCAATAGTTACAAGTGTTTATCCTTAAAAAAATAATATTTTTTTGAAAAGGTGATATGACCGATTGGTTTGTGGAAAACACTTGGACAGTGCCTATTTTTTCTAGAAAATCATCAATATATTTTGAACGGAATGACGAAGCAACATTCCCAGCGCACGAAAATGTGCGTTACTTTTGAGTTCTAATAATGGTTCTTAGACAACTTTGATGTGAAATTTGAAACAAAAAAGATAAAGATAAAGGGTGACGCTAGAACAAATCGTTTTATTGCTTTATCTTTTTTGTTTAAAATTTCTCGTCTAAGTCGCGTAAGAACCACTTTTACAGCTTCCAAAAAAGCGCATTTTCGTTCGCTGAGAATGTTGCTAAGTCATTCCGTCCAAAAGTTATTGATGATTATCTAGAAAAAATGAGCACTTTTAGTGGAGCGGACCTGGTGCGATGGTTAGAACACTTGACTATCACGCTGAGGACCTGGGATCGAATCACACTCCCGACAAACTCACAAAATGTGAGTCTTCCTTCGGAAGGGAAGTAAAGCGTGGGTCCCGAGATGAACTAGCCAAGGGTTAAAAATCTCGTTAATACAGATAAAAAAAATGAGCACTTTTCAAGTATTTTTCACTTGAGTTACAAAAAACACCCTTCTAATTTTTTGATATGTTTTATAACAACGTTTCTTTATTTGAATGCGGGCAAAAGATAATTTTTATGGTTACCCCAACCCGTCTTAACACTTTTTTAAAAAACTATGCTCTACAAGTGTTTCTTGGGCGACTTTGATGAAAAATCGAAACTGAAACAGTTAACACCAGAAAACCGATTTTTCTTGAACCACCCTAAGCTTATTCAGAAAAAATATCTCTAGATTGGTCAATTTTAAAGCTTTATGTGGCGTCTTCAGGGAACTTGCTCAAAATTGATAGATCTATAACTTTACCGAAGAATGTATACAGTTATTCTTGCTGATAAAAAAAGTTTGGTTCCCAATTTTCTTTGAAAATATGGGTCACCCTAATTTTTATGTACATTGAAAAGAGGGCCTGATTTTTGGGAACAACTTTGCAGAAGACCATATTTGTCCAAAAAATCATTTGAAGGCGCCAAATGCACTTTCCTCATAAAATTTATGAGGATATTAATTTAATCTTTTTCGTGGACCATTGTGCACTGCTGCAACTTTCACGAGAAAAAAAAGAAGAGAAAATTGAACCGGAGATGCATGTCAAAAGAAAAATCGAGAAAGAATTCGGTGAATCACACACCACGTGCTAATCTGTGACATTTCTCGACGTCAAAATGTTGTCAGACTTGCTCATTTGAATAAGCAATAAAAATTAAGAAATTGTTTTCTAATTTCATGAAATTTCGCCAAGTTTTACCAAAGCATTTGTAGGTTTTGAAATTTTGATTATTTTCAACTTTTTTTCTGAGAATTGTTTTACCCCGTTATCCTCTCAAGAAAAAATAATAATATGTGATTAAACATCTATTCTTGAATAGAATAGGGAACTCTGAAAATTCAAGTCCGATCAGAGATCATTATAGCAACGTTATTTCGAAAAGAGGTTGATTTAGTCCGTTTTACCCTACTTTCCCCAAATGAAAAAAAAACAATAATTGCATTTCTTAGCCATCATTTTTCTGTTGAAATAATATTGAAGAAAAACCCTTGAAAATTAAATAACGTTGTCATAATTTGCGACACCACTACTTTAGACAGCTAAAAATATGGGGTAAAATGCATACCACGAGAAAAACAATTTTTTTTTCGAAAGTTTTTAAGTTGGCGCATCTGGGTTACATATCAAATGAAAGCTCTTGGGTAAACCTTCAAAACGTAGTACTCAGTTTTTCATCCTAGTTCTGTTGGTACGAAAACAGGCGCCCTGAAAATCGTCAAAAAAATTATGAAAATAACCTATTTCTTCAAATTAAATATCAAAGAATATCCAACGCTTGGCTTAAATGGAAGTGCCATAGGAGTAGAGTGTCCATGCAAAATTTCAGCTGAATCCGTTACGGAAGTAATTGCGATTTCAGTGATTTTACCTATTTTTAGACATGAAATCTTTGAGGGCTATTTTACCCCACTTCCCCCTAACGGAAAAATCTGAAAATCGGCCAGATATCATCTTTTATATGGAAAACCATACCCTGAAAATTTCAGCTCAATCGGAGCACATCGATTCCACTTCCTTTGGAGAGGGGGTCGCGGTTCTCGCGAACAGGCTCTTAAATGCATCAAAAAACAACGCACATTGCAGCGGCTGAAATGAGCAAGAAAATAAATTTTTGTTTTTTTTTCGAACAATTTGAGGAACAACTTACCTTACCAATCAGGCTAAGGTCGGGGTGGCCTCTGCTGCACATAGTAGTCTCCTCCATTCCACACGGTACATGGCAGTTTGTCTCCAGTTGCGCACTCTGCGTAGGGTCCGCAGATCGTCCTCCACTTGGTCGACCCACCTAGCTCGCTGCGCTCCACGTCTTCTTGTACCGGTCAGATGACTCTCGAGAACCATTTTAGTCGGGTTGCTATCCGACATCCTGATGACGTGACCCGCCCACCGTAGCCTCCCGATTTTCGCGGTATGGACGATGGTTGGTTCTCCCAGCAGCTGATGCAGCTCGTGGTTCATTCGCCTTCTCCAAGTCCCGTCTTCCATCTGCATTCCGCCGTAGATGGTACGCAACACCTTCCGTTCGAAAACTCCAAGGGCGCGTTGGTCATCTGCACGAAGGGTCCATGTTTCGTGCCCATAGAGGACGACCGGTCTAATCAGCGTTTTGTAGATAGTTAACTTCGTGTTACGGCGAACTTTATTCGATCGTAGAGTTTTGCGGAGTCCAAAGTAGGCACGATTTCCTGCCACAATGCGCCTCTGAATTTCTCTGCTGGTGTCGTTGTCGGCGGTCACCAGTGAGCCCAAGTACACGAATTCTTCAACCGCCTCGATTTCATCACCGTCGATATGAATTCGGGGTGGCGGGCGCGGTGATTCCTCCCTGGAGCCTTTCGCCATCATGTTCTTTGTCTTCGACACATTAATGACTAATCCGATTCGCCTGGCTTCACTCTTTAGTCGGATGTACGTTTCCGCCATCGTCTCAAATTTACGAGCAATAATATCAATATCATCAGCGAAACCAAGCAGCTGAACGGACTTCGTGAAAATCGTACCACTCGTGTTAATCCCCGCTCTCCTTAATACACCTTCTAACGCAATGTTGAACAGTAAGCACGAAAGACCATCACCTTGCCGTAACCCTCTGCGAGATTCGAAGGGACTCGAGATTGTCCCTGATACTCGAACTACGCACATCACTCGATCTATTGTCGCCTTGATCAATCTAATCAGTTTATCCGGGAATCCGTATTCGTGCATAATCTGCCATAGCTGTTCTCGATCGATTGTATCATACGCAGATTTGAAATCGATGAACAAGTGATGTGTGGGCACGTTGTATTCGCGGCATTTCTGCAACACCTGGCGGATGGCGAACATCTGGTCCGTTGTAGCGCGTTCACCCATAAATCCAGCCTGGTATTGCCCCACGAACTCTCTTGCAATCGGTGATAGACGGCGGCATAACATTTGGTAGAGTACCTTGTAGGCAGCGCTCAGTAGTGTGATCGCGCGATAGTTCCCGTAATCCAACTTATCGCCCTTTTTGTAGATGGGACACACGATACCTTCCATCCATTCCTCCGGTAATACTTCCTCCTCCCATATCTTGGTAATGACCTAGTGTAGTGCTCTCACCAGTGCTTCTCTACCGTATTCTAGAAGCTCGCTTGGTAGTTGATCTGCCCCAGCGGCTTTGTTGTTTTTCAACCGGCCAACCTCCTCCTCAATCTCTTGGTGGTCAGGGGCTGGAAGTCTTTCGTCGGGTGCACATACTCCTAAATCTGTTACCACGCCACCTTCGGTACTTGCAACGTCGCCATTGAGGTGCTCATCGTAATGCTGCCGCCACCTGTCGACCACCTCACGCTCGCTCGTGAGAATATTTCCGTAATTATCTCGGCACATGCCGGCTTGTGGCACGAAGCCTCTGCGCGAGCGGTTCAGCTTCTCGTAGAACTTTCGTGTGTCCTTAGCGCGGTACAGCTCTTCCATCGCTTCGCGATCTCGTTCTTCCTGCTGGCGCTTCTTCATCCGGAAGACTGAGTTCTGACTGTTCCGCGCCTGTTTGTAACGTGCCTCATTCGCTCTTGTACGGTGTTGCAGCATTCTCGCCCATGCTGCATTCCTCTCGTTTTTCAACTGTTCACATTCGCCGTCGTACCAGTCGTTTCTGTGATTCGGAGTCGCGAAACCTAGTGCTGTAGCCGAGGTACTACCTATGGCGGATCGAATGTCCCTCCAGCCATCTTTAAGTGTAGCTGCGCCAAGCTGCTCTTCCGTTGGTAGGGCCACTGCTAACTGCTGCGCGTAGTCTTGAACCACTTCCACGTTACGAAGTTGCTCGATGTTGAGCCGTGGCGTTCGACTTCGACGCGTGGTGATAACTGTCGAAAGTTTTGAGCGCATGCATACAGCTACTAAGTAGTGATCCGAATCTATATTCGCACTGCGGTATGTGCGGACATTGGTTATATCCGAGAAGAATTTACCGTCCATTAGAACGTGGTCGATTTGGTTTTCTGTTTGATGGTCGGGTGATCTCCAGGTGGCTTTGTGATTTGAGGAATAAGCATAAGCATTTAATCAGCCGTATATTGGGCCAAAACCTGCATTTAATTAGCACTTATGGCGCATATACGGCAGATTGGTATTCAATGATTTGCAGTAAAGGCGCATATAGTGCTAAATAAATGCAATTGCAACTGCTTATTGATTACCTGGGTATAGCTGGGAGACTACCGGTTAGTCTGAGACCATGAAAATGGAAGCTAAATTTTCTCGTCCTGCCGGAAACTATTCCACCCACATTAATTTCAAATGAATGCGACCTCATCTGTGGGTTAATATGAGGCCAAGACATTGTTAAAACGACTTCTATAAAAGGGGGAAACTTATTCACACCAGCCCGGCCCGGATGCACGCACACGCTTTGTCTCAAACTATAGCATTAGGATGAATTAAAATTTTATGCCGATTAAAATTCTTCCTCCGGCAAACATCCTCTACTAAAGAAAGGATGGAACCCAACACTTTAGTTCCAGTTTAGCATCATCCTTCCGCTGGAAGGTGTTTTCCGTTTGGACCACCGGATACCTGGGTGTAAGAGTTGCTCAACTCTATTATGACCGCTCCGGATGAGAACATGTGGGAAGCTAGCTGGATGGTGGGGGAATCATAGGATACAAAAGAAACATGTCTGATTAAAATCTTAATATTTTAAAGAAAAAGGTTCGTGTTTCTAAGGCAGTGGTATATCATGTGGGAAACTTTTCCACTTAAAACTTTTGTCATCTTCTCATGGCGGGATATTTGCTTACATGATTCGATGGGGATGTATTGAACGAAGCATTCCGGATGTGGTGTTTATCGAAGAGATGTGTTTGTCATATTGTCATAGCAAATAAATTTTTAATTATAGTTAAAGAATGTTTGAAGTTCATTTTCATGTATTTATAATTCAGTGATATTTATTGGCAATGAATGTGAGGATTCCAGGAAACATCCCTGAAGAAATTCCTGGAGGAATTTTCTGAAAGTTTACCGCTGAAGGAATTCCTTGAGCAATCCCTAGATGAATTCCTGGAGGAATCCCTGGAGGAATTCCTGAAGAAATCCCAAGAGCATTTCTGGGTGGAACATTTGGATATTTTTCAGAAGAATTGTCTTGCAAATTTTCTGGAAGCATTCCTATACAGATATGTGAAAGAATTCCTGGAAACAATTCCTGAAGGATCCTTTAAAGGAAATCCTGGAGAAATGCCTAGACGAACTTCTAGACAACTCCCTGGAGGAAACCCTGGAGGAATCTCTAGAGAAATTCTGGGAGGGATCCCTGTAAGAATTTCGGGAGTAATCTCTGAAAAAAATCCTAAAGAAATCCTTTTAAAAATCCTGGAGGAATCTGTGGAAGAATTCCCGGAGGAGTTCCTGAAGAAATTTCTGAAAGTATACCTGAAAGAAATCCTGAACGAATTCCTAGAAGAATTCCTGGAGGAATCCCCAGAAGTATTTTGTGAGAAATCGCTGGAGCAATTTTTGAAGAAATTTCTTATGGAATTTCTGAAGGATTCTCAGGAGGAAATTCTGGAGATATGCCTGGAGGAACATCTGGAAAATTTCCTGGCGGAACCCCTGAAGGATTTCTTGGAAGAACCCCTGGTGAAATTTCTGGAGCAATCCCTGGAAGAATTAATGGAGGAATTCCTGCAAGAATTCTTGGACGAATCTGTAGAGGAACTCCTGGAGAAATTTCTAGAGAAATTTCTGGAGGAATCCTTGTAGGATTTTCTGGATAAATTCCTGGCGAAATTCGTGGAGAAATCTCTGGTAAATTCCTGGTGGAATTATTGCAGGGATCCCTGAAGCAATTTTTGGAGAAATCTCTGGAACGAATTCCTGGAGCAATGCCTAGAGGAATTCTTGGGGAAATGCATGGAGATATTTCTGGAGGAATGCCTGTAAGACTTTCTGGAAGAATGCCTGGAGGAATCACAAGGAAACCCTAAAGGAACCCCTGGAGGAGTCCTAGGCGAAATATGTGGGAGAATTTCTAGATGAATCCCTGAAAGAATACTTGGAGGAGAAATCCCTGGAAAAATTTTTGGAGGGTTTCCCAGAGCAATTTCTGGAAGAATTTCTGTTTGAATCGCTGGAGAATTTCCTAGAGATAATCCTGAAGAAATTGCTGTAGAAATTCTTAGAGGAATTCTTGGACCAGTTTTTGTAGAAATTCCTGGAGGAATTTCTGAAGAAACTTATGGAAGAAATCTTGAACGATTTCCTGGAGAAATTCTTGAACGCTAGATAAATTCCTGGAAAAATCTCTAGAGAAATTGCTGGAGGAATTTCCAGAGGAACTTCCAGAGGTATCCACGTAGTAATTTCTGGAGGTATCCCTGTGGGAATCGAGCAGAATTCGTGAAGAAATCTCTGGAAGAATCACTGGAAGAATTCCTGGATGAATTCCGGCGGACTTATTGGAGGAATCCCTGAAGCAATTCCTGGATAAATCCCTGGAGAAATTCCTTGAGGAATGACTGGAGGAATTCTTGAAGGTATGCATGGAGCAATTTCTGGAGGAATGCCTGAAAGACTTTCTGGAGGAATGCCTAGAGTAATCCCTAGAGGAATCACTGGAGGAATCCCTGGTGAAATCCCTAGGACAATTCCTAGAAGAATACCTGGGGGAAAAATTCCTGGAGGAATCCTTGGAAAAAAATTCTGGAGGAATTCCCAGAGCAATTTCTGGAAGAATTTCGGTTGGAATCCCAGAAGAATTTCCTGGAGGAATTCTTGAAGGAAATGCTAAATAAGGAGAAATTAATGGAGATATTGTAGAAGAAATTGTCGTAGGAATTTCTGGTGGATTTCCTGGATCAATTACTGGAGATTTTCTGAAGAAATTCCTGGAGTAATTTTTGAAGGACTTCCTGGGGTTATTTCTGAAGGAACTTCTAGGGTAATTCCTGGAGGAATTCCTGGGGAAATCTCTGGATGCATTCCTCGAGGAAATTCTGCAGAAATTTATGGAGAGATAGATAGAGAAATTTATAGCGGAATTCCTGCAAGAATTCTCAGTGTAATCCCTGGACGAATTACTAAAGAAATCCCTTGAGGAATCTCTGTAAGAATGTCTGGAAGAATTCTTGATGAAAGCTCAGGAGGAATTCTTGAAGGAGTCTCAGGAGGGACTTCTGATGAAATCCAAGAAGAAGAACTGTAGAAATCGTGGATGAAATTCTTGGATGTTTCCTGAAGAGTTCGTGGAGAAATTCTCGAAGAAAAACCCTAGGAGAAATCCTGAAAGCAATCTTAAAATCCAGGAAAAAATCCTGAAGGAACACCAAGATAAGTTCCTGGATGAATTTTTGAAATAATCCCTGGAGTGGTTTCTGAAAGAATCACAGAAGAAATTCCCGAGTGAACCACTAGAGGAAGTTTGTGAGGAATACCTGGAGGAATTTCTTAAGAAACATCATGAGGAAATCCTTAGCAAATTCCAGGATAGCTTTCTTAACGAATTAATTAAAGAGTTCCTGTGGGAATCCCGGAAAAAAATCTGAAGCAATCCATGTCTTCAGTCATTTCTGGATGATTTATTGAAGGAATCCTTGGATGGACTCCTAAAGGATTTTTGTACATAATTTTTAAGGAATCCCTGGATTTATTTTTGAATAATCTCTGGTAAGATTTTCTGAAAGAATTCCTACAGAAATACTTCGAATAAATTCCAGATTAAATTATTAGAGCACTATCTAGCAGAGTTCCTAATAGAATATACGGAGAATTTCCTGTAAGAACTTCTGGAATCCTGTAAAAATATATGGATTCTTAAGGAATACCTGCAAAAGTACCTGAAAATATCTCTGAAGAAATTCCTTAAGAAAACCTCAAAATGCACTGGAGGAGCCTCTAAAGATATCCCAGGACAAATTCTCGAAGGATTGTGTGGTGAAATCCTTAGAGAAATTCTTGAAGGGATCTCCGGAAGAATCTATATTGGAATCACCGAAATCACTGGAAAAATTCCTGGAGTAATTCATCGATGGAGGGATTTCTGAAGCTGTGCCTGGAGGAATGAATAAGTATATCCTAGCCCAAGTTATCAGAAGTTTGGATAAGAGGGTACTTTGTTGGAGGGTACAGCTTGTTGGAGAATGCTCTTTAGCCTTCTAAGCAGCTTCATTTTTAAATAATTTCGGAACTTGAAAGTTCACACAAGGAAGCTTGTTAGCCTTCTAAGCAGCTTCTGATGAAACCAAAATAAATGTAAAAACAAAAATGCAATTTCCAGTTTCACTATAGCCTGTGTTAATTTGCTTATATTGCGTGAAACATAATCAACCTGTTATGTATCGGATACTGTATTTGATACACTCCCGGAGAAGTTTCGAATCGGATCCTTCTGCGTGAAAACCTACTGCCGTTCCGCTGCGCTGATGTAGAATCTTGTTACAATCAAGTTAACTACGCTACTGCACAAGTTTACAAATCTAGGTGTTGACAAAGCATTGGTTCAAGTCAGATTTCACCCGCCTTATACTTCATCGTGATTGTGGTCTTGAGGTAAAGTGTAGAGCTCTCATTCACCGGCTTCCGGCTCAAATTCAGTGGGCGTCACCTTTTTTTTTTCTTTTATTTTCATTTCAATAATTAATTTGGCAAATTCAATTTCAATGTCCATGAAAATTTTCGCATAAAGTGTTTTTTGCTAAAATGAAAAAAAATCCTTAGCCCAACAAGTTACTGAACTTCTATGAACTTGAAAGTTCCGACAAAGTTCCGTGTAGCATCTTAAGCAGCTTTCAAGCTGCTAAAGAGACTAAAAATGAGCCTTGCCCGAACTTGTATGCGAAATTCCAGCAAGGCTTATTGTTAGCCTCTTAAGCAGCCATAAAGTTCCACTCGGTACTTTATCTGAACTTCGCGGAACTTGAAAGTGCATTTCGTCATGGAGAGCGGTTGGAAGGTTTGTTCCACCTAGTAAGACGTCAAAATTTCTTGTGGCTTTCCAGAAAAAAATAGTTTGATGATTGTGGATAAAATCTTAAATTGAAGGAATAGTTAATTTCATGAGATACATTTTGTGGATCTCTGAATTATTAATTATCGAATTGGAAAAAAATATGGTGGCCAGGGAGAGCGGGTGATGAGGATGATCTTCCATCACGATAATGGGAGAAGTTTAAAAACAATCACACCAACAGTGTTTTCCTGATTTTGCTCTCAAATTTCATTACTTTAATTTCCATTTCATACTTAAACCGTTATCTAAAATACACAGATCTTTTCTATTAGCTTCCCGCATTTGATCCCCAGCTCATTATTCTTGCGCTTCGTATTGAAACAAATAGCAACTTATGCCAAATGGGGGCCTGTAGATGTCTGCAGATCGATTTCGATTCGATTCAATTTACCTACTACTACCACCATTATCTACATTCTGGGCCAAAAGCAACGAACGATGATGCCACAGGAAACTGACACTAGTAGACAGAGGCACCCTTCCGGAAAAGCAATTTATGGAGGCTAATTTATTAGCAGCAGATAATTCATATGACCACGGGCCGAGAAATGAGCTTCATTTGTTTCCGGGGCAGCCGTCGTCGTCGTCGTTGCCCTGTTTATCTGATTTGTTCTGATTCTGATGGTTAGGGAAGAGACCTAAAGCAAAATCAGGTCGAAATGTAGCAGAACCTACAGTCTACCGACCGTCTAAAAGTACCCTACTTCTTCTAGTAGGAGTAGAATACAGCCTCACTAATTGCTAGGTGTTGCATTTATCCGATAATTGGTTACGGGTCGAACAAACGGCAAATCGATTCGATGTTGGTTGTTTCGGAAATTCACTTTGCGTGTCTCGCCACAATGAATCCTGCTGCAGTCGTAAGTGAGCGATTCCAAGCAACAGCATCAAAATTAAGGAAATTTTTTAATTCATGATTTTCTATTGAACTGAAACTTTGCACAGTTTTTCAGTTCCATCTAAATCGCCATTTTTCGATATCAAATTTTTATTTAGAGCCACGACTAACTTTTCAAAAGGGTGTATGTGAAAATGGTTCAAAAATATTCAAAAATATGCACAGCAAAAACGGATTGTTCGATTGTTATGAATTTTTCAGCAAAGTTAGATAACTAAATGGTGATTTCTAAGAAAATATACACTGTGAAAAAAAAATCTTTTTTATCATTGAAAAATATCATTTTTGTCACAAAAACTCAAATATCTCAAAACCCTATCTTTTTACCAACTTGAATTTTTTAGGGAAAACGGTCCATTGTATTAGCAATCTACCATAAAAATTTGGTGATGGTAAACTAAAAAACAAAAAAGTTATAACATTTCAAAAATTTCACAATTTTTACATTTAGTAAAAAAATAAATTTTCTGTGTAAATTATTTTGGCCGGAAATCGCGATTTGATGCTGATTTTATTGTTCAACAAAGTTAGACAACTATATGGTGATTCCTAAGAAAATATACACTGTGAAAAAAAATCTTTTTTAACATTAAAAAATATCATTTTTGTCACAAAAACTCAAATATCTCAAAACCCTACTTTTTTACCAACGTAATTTTTTTAGAGAAAACGGTCCATTGTATTAGCAATCTACCATAAAAATTTGGTGATGATAAACTTATTAACAAAAAAGTTATGACAATTCAAACATTTCACAATTTTCACATTTAGTAATAATTTTTTTTAGTGTAAATTATTTCGACCGGAAATCGCAGTTTGATGCTGATTTCATTGTTAATGGCCTTGCGTGAGTAAAACAAGTTGTTTTTATTATATATTATATCTATCTATATCTATCTATATATATATATATATATAAATGCAGTGGCATACGTGGGACCGCGCATAGCTTGCAAACGGAAGGTCCGATTTTGATCGTCTTAGTTTTGTTCTGTTAGTTTTCACCCAAGGAAGGTTTATGAGGTGAAAAGCATGGAAAAAATGAGAGTTTTTGAAAATTGAACATCCATACTTTGTGACCGGGGGGACTTGGTCTTGGATAGAAACTTGAAACGTCAAAAAAACGCAGTAGGCAAGACAAAGTTTGCCGGGTACAGCTAGTATACATATAATATACTATGCACAGTAATGTTCCGATTTTATCACGCTCTCCGCGCATTGGTCGTTTATTCATTAATTTGCTGTTACATTTGAGGACAAGTGTTTTCCCTCTTCTTCAAGATGAATGTTGAAATCATGTTTTGCAACGTTAAAAATATTGAAATGGGTATAGATGTTGAAGAATATTTCAAAGCATTTTTGAAAAGGGGCGTAATTAAATTGTTTAAACAGATGTCGCTGATGGTACGGTGGCATGACTCTCTGCACGTAGCACTTCTGGCAATTTCTCAGTTGTTGTCGTTTTTGAACTTCCTGCGCCCTGCTTTACCGATGATATACAGATGGCTCGTTTGTCAAATTCTAGACGGCTGGACGTGCAAATGCGTGGACATTTGGGTTTATCTATGGTGCTTTCGGTGAGATTTCGTAACTCTTTTGAACATTTTTTTTTCATCAAACGGTCTACAAGAGAGCGTTGAGTTGAAGACCTTTGAGAAAGCGATTGTTCATGTTGTTCGTTAGATTATAATAAACAAAATCACTTATTAGTTTTAACTGACTAGTTTGGTGTTGGTGGGTGGCTGAAGAAAAAATTCACTATACAATTTTTAATATCCATAGCGGTAGTATTTTTTTGCTTTTTCGTGAGCATTGTCATGGTATGTATACAGACAAACATACGTAACACTGACGAAATTTTCATTGACCACGCCTTTAACGATCATTTTGAATCTTGGTTGTAGCTTTCATAACCAGAAGAGCGCCCATCGTTTTTCTTTGCGTTTGACGTTTCACACTAGCGCCTTCTGATGACGATATTGCACAACGCAGTGTTTCGTGAAACATTTCCACCAGGTGGTGGTAGTGTGAACTGGGCGATGGATTTTCACTAAAATTGTTCTAGGCGTTTCGTCTGTTTGTCTGTGGTATGTACCTCTCATGCATTTGTTGTTGATGTTACTCGCATTCTTCCGATCATAAAGTCTGTTCTCTAAGAGGTATTTTTTTTTGCAGATAAACTAGACGTTTACGCGTATATAAAACTTTTTTATACAGCTTTTGTCTTAAAAAAAGTTTAATTCCATTTTTCTTATAATCAACAGTTTTTCAACACTATCAAGGGATTTTTTCACCAGTCACGTACAATAAAAAGTATGACACTCTCAATATTTTTGATCACAACACTGGATCGCGTCTAAGTTTCAAATAGATACTAAAGTAATTATGAATAATCAACTCAAATATCATGAAAACAACTTGTTTAATTCAGGCGGTAGCCTTTACAATAAAATCAGCATCAAAATATAATTCTCGAAATAATTTACACAGAAAAAATTTTTTTTTTGTTACTAAATGTAAAAATTGTGAAATGTTTGAAATGTCATAACTTTTTTATTTATCAGTTTACCATCACCAAAATTTTATGGTAGATAGCTGATATAATGGGCCATTTCCCCTAAAAAAATGACGTTGGTAAAAAGATAGGGTTTTGAGATATTTGAGTTTTTGTGACAAAGATCATATTTTTTTAAAGTAAAAAAAGAATTTTTTTACAGTGTATATTTTCTGAGGAATCATAATTTAGTTATCTAACTTTGCTGAAAAATTCATAACAATCGAACAATCCGTTTTTGCTGTACAGCTTTTAGAATATTTTTGAACCATTTTCGCATACACCCTTTTGAAAAGTTAGTCGTGAGTGAATATGAAGGTTTAATATCGAAAAATGGCGATTTATATGAAATTGAAAAACTGTGCAAAGTTTCAGATATTTTTGAAATGGTCGCTCAGGATCGACTGACATGACTCCGTGGAATTCCTCAAGTGAATCACACGATGAGAAAGCCTCTCTCGAATTCCATTTACTACCCCTACTCTTTGTACATGGAGTGTGGATTCAATTGTTATTGAGAGTGTACGATACGTTTGTATCGCACCTGAAGATTGAAAGCTTTTTGATGAAAGTACGTTGGAGTACTACTTGAAGGAAACAAAGCAGCTATGCTATGCATTATTGCACTTAGCCTCTTTGGAGGTATGTTTGTAAGTCTAAGAAGCTTTTAAGGCCTTTTTTATGGGCAACAAAGAAAGAAGATTTTAAAAATACTGATTGATTTTATGATTTTGTATAGGTTTGCAATGTGCGTTCTATGTGTGGGCTGAGTACATATACCAGTTCTCGCCATAGTGGTTCCCTATTTTACCGTAGTGGTTATTTGAGATAATTTCAATTTTTCCCTACTTCCGGTTACAAATTTTCATCGATGTCATTTTCATCTGCAAAACGGTTAGTCGACAAGGAGCGTCCAACATATGTAGCTCTGGTTGTCACATGTTCGTACGTCATACGTCCATACACAGCAAATAAGTTTGTAATATTCACTCGGGTAGAAGCGAATTGCAAAGCAATGGCAAGTTTTGTCATTAAAATTTAGGTACCTACACCGGATGGGAAGGTTGAAACGGATGGAGTAAGATGCAACACGGGATAACATGATGTTATCTAATCATGATTTTTTTTTGTATTAACGTGTATTTTAACTTAAATGCTAATTCTACACTTCATCTAATCATGATAGTTTTTGAATCAAACAATCTATTTAAAAGGAACAAATTTCAAAATTGTATTGAAACGTCTTTTCAAAACCCCGCGTTTCATCTTGCCCTGGTGTACCTGACGGAATCGGAAAGTTTGGCTTGTTAGAAATACAGGGGATAGACAAAATGATCAGGACAGGCACAATTTTCACTTTTCAAAAAAATGGTCAACTGGTGAAATGGTGAAAGCTGTAACTTTTCGATAAGTACACCAAAAATTCTTAAATTTTTAGTGTATTTTTGTCATTAAATTGAAAAAATATATATAAAATATATATATAAAATATAAAAAATAGATAAATTTACTTAAAAACATAAAATTAATGAATTCGCTAGAACTTTTTTCATATTAATTATTTAAAATTCAGTCAAACGTTTTTTAAAGTTTATTATATTGGTCATAAATGATCAAAATTTCATGGCAGTCGCTTCATTGAATCCGGAGATATAACAGCTCAAAGTTGACTATCGGATAATTACACCTTTTTCTACGATTTTTCTTACATCGTCTAGAATAGCCCGATCTTTTCGAAATTTAGACCACTGATACACAACTGGTTCATGAACTTACAGTAAAAATTTGAGAATATTTGATGCACTTTTCGTAAAGTTACAGATAGTTGAACATTTTTTTGAAAAGTGAAAACTTTATCTGCCCCAATTATTTTGATTTCTCTTGTATAACACACACTCTGTTGTACACAACGTGCATTTAATGTTGAATTCACCACGAACTTTTATTTTTATTTAAATTGTAACTTTCATCACGCGTTCTGCCAACTTGGTCGAGGCAGATTTCTTGTGAGAACAAGTTGCATACGGACATTCAAAAGTGCCTGAACGAAAGATGTTGCTTGTGAGGATCACTTGAAGATCGGAAGGAAGATCATTCTTTTTTTTATTTCTTAGAATATTCGCGTTCGTCTATTTGTTGCTCTTCGTGTTCGTATATTTTAAGTTTCATCTTCAACTGAATTTGATGAACGCTGCAAGCCAGCAGGGATGATCTTCTCATCTGCATCCGTTGAACCATTCTGAATGGCCGTCATGAAAGTATCACCAAAAGCGCTACTAACATTTCTTTTATATTTCCATGTATCTGAGTACCATGAGTGATAGCAGTAAGCAGTGATAGCAGTGGAAAATGGAAGAAATACAGTACGACGGTGGTGCGATGCTGGATAAAATTATCGCTGGAGATAAGCATTGTTTGTACTCAGCCATGTCTAAGCCGTGCTCTAATGTGCCAGGAACGGATGCATGCATAAAGCACTAATCTACAAAATCCCGGCAAAAAGTTGAAGGCCTTAGTTCACATGGAAATCCAGCTGTAGACTAGATGTGGCTAGGAGAGGATGTTCGTTGGAATATTGAAAGGGCATTGTCAATGACAGAGCCAATGCAGCAGGAGATGGTGAAGTTTGACTATGAAGACGGTTTGCTAGAAACCACAGACAGCAAAATGACAGGCTTATCGTATTTCGATGGGAATGGCGATGAGGAAGAAGCAGCATTCCAAGAACATAACTAAAATTCAACCACATTTGCTTACCACAAAAAACAACACGATCGAACGAAAACAGGAAAGAGCAACTCAACTTAGAAACAAAACCAGTATTACTGGTTTTGTTTTGAAGTTTAGTTGCATTGTTCAAAACGCTTACCCCAAACAAGCGACTCAAAGGTAAATTACGTTGACCATTTTACCAACAACACATTCTCTTACAGCTCAATACACCACATCGATTTCCCACCTTTCCCAATCCTTAAGGCCACGCAAAACTTAAAAGCCGCATGGCTAAAGAGGTTGCTAAGCCTACTCCCAATGTCAAAGGTGTATTATAGACGATGCGAGTTCTCGGACTTGTATTGGAGACTTGGCCCTATGACCCCCTTGTGCATCAATAAAATAAACTAAATAAAATAAACTTTCATCAAAATCAATACAATATCTGATTCAACCGATAGGTAAACTTAAACTGTCCATTCTCTTTTTCCGGGAGTCCGATCTCTCCATAACATTGGATGTCGCAACTAACGGAGAAGTAATGGCTTCATGCTTTTCTCTGAGTACTCTGCAGCTGGATTTGATGAGAGATGGTTAGAATTTGGCGACGACGTCAATGTACTCATTATTGTATGTCAAAGCGGAAGAGCAACTATTTCCAAATGGTCGTGAGCCTCGGGCACTGTCTACCAATGTCATTCTTTCAAGAATTTCATTGAAAAAAAAATCAATGCTTGCTTTGGAATTTTCTTCAAAGTTTTCTAGAAAGATTAATTCAAGTACTCCTTTAAAAACTATTTTTATTCCTTTCGAAATCGCGCCATGGATTCCTCCAGGAATTCCTTTCAGCAAGTCTTCCATGGGAATGGGATTTATTTTGAAAGTTCTTCTAGAACATTCTTTCATGAATTGTTTTAGTTATTTCGCTAAGGGGTCCTCCCCAAAGAAAACTTCCATGCGTTTCCTCAGAAATTCCTTCAGATATCCGTGCGAACTTGATAAGGAAATTATCCACAGATTCCTTCGAAAATGCTTTTAGCGATTTTGAATATCAATACATCAGAACTCCTCCAGAAATGCATAACTTTAGAAATTCTAGCTTCAGGAATTCTTCCAGGGATTCCTTTAAAAGTATCCCTGGATATTCCTCCATAAATTTGTCCAAGGAATTCTTCAGTGGATCCCTTCAAAATTGCTTCATAGATGCATTCTGAAATTATTCCAGAAGTTCGGTCTTCAATCAACCAAGGTTTCATTCATAAGTTCCTTCAGCGGTTTCTTCGGAAATTCTTCCGGGGATTTATTCATCAAAGCTTCCTTCAGATATTACCTCAAGAATTTCTCCAAGCATTTTTGAAAGATTTTCATTCGTTCCTTCTGAATCTCTCGTAGGGATCACTTTATAGTTTTTCTACAGATTGGTAAAGAAAAAAATTCGGATTACTTCAGAAATTATTTCAAAGATTCTTCCATTATTACATTCCATTCTTCCAGTGGTCTCTTAAAAAAATCCAGAAATAACTTCAGAAATTAGAACAAGAAGTAACATCAAGACTTGTTCAGGAATTGTTCTAAGGATTCCAATAAAAATTCTTGCATGAATGTGTCCAGGAATTCTGGATAATAAGCAGCAATTCCTTTAGAAACTCTTGCATTAGTGCTTTAAATGATTCAGACAGGAATTCCTGCAGGAGTTTATGCAAAGATTCGTTCAGGATTTTTTCAGATACTCCTCCATGTATTTCCCCATAAATTTATCCGGCACTTCTTTTAAGGATAACTCTAAGAATGTATCCTCAGATTCTCATTAAGAAATGTTTCCTAGGAATGTCATCAAGGAACTCCTTTCCTTTTTTATCTTTTGATTAAGAAGCTTATTTAGGCGGTCCTACAGGAATCCCTTCAGAAATATATACATCCACAGGTTGCTCCAGGAATGCTTCTCCAGGAAATTTTTAAGAAAATCCTAATAGGATCCCTTCAATAGTTTCTATATGATTTCGTCAGATATTTTTCTAAAGATTCGTTCAAGTGCCCTTCCTGAGATTTTGACAGAGATTTTACTGGATATTTTTTCAGATTTTTTGCATAACAGATTCTATAACGCATTGCATAACGGATTCCGACTGAAATTTCTTCAGGGATTCCTTCAAAAATATCTCCAGAGACTTCTCTTGAAGGGGTTTTCTTCAGGAATTTCTGCAAGTGATTTCTCAAAAAAAATTTTCAGAAAATTGTCTAACTCATTTTTTTAAATCTTCCAGAGATTCCTCCGGTTTTTTTTTTCAAAGGTCCCTCCTTTGAGAACTTCCTTCAAGGATTTCTGCAGAGGATTTTGCTTAGGAAATGCTCCTGCGGTTTTGCCAGTAATATCTCCTGGAATTTATACAGAGAAGTTCTTCCAGAAAGTACACAAAAATCCCTAGAGAATTTTTAAAGAAATCGCATTGAAAACTCCTGGCCCTGGGTATACTTTTGGAGATTGAAAGGAGAAACTCTTGAAAAGTTTTTGGAGGGATTCCATGACAAAAAATCCTGAAGAAAAGAAACTTTCTTTGGTAGCAGTCTCTGGAGGAAGTCCTGGATAAATGCATGGGATAATACTTAAGGCAACCCCTTCAAATAACTTCAAACAAGCTTCTGGAAGAACTTTGAATGTTATTCCAAGCAAACATTGCTTTTAAAATTTCTGGAGGGATTCCTGAAGAAATTCATGAAGGAATTTCTTTGCAAATGTCTGCAGAAATCCCTGCAGAAACTGTAAACAAAGGTGGAAAAATTCCTCATAAAATTTCTGAGGAATTTATAAGGGTTTTCTTGAGGAATCCTTAGAAAAATTCCTGGAGATACTACTGAAGGATTTAAAAAAAATCTCATGCAGTTTCTGAATAGATTAATATACAAAAAATCCAAAAATACCTTCTTAAGAAATTTCTAGACAAACTCCTGTAGAGCAAAAATCCTAGTGGAATTCTTTAGAGAAACCCTGAAGATATTGTTGAAAAATTGTTTTGTGAAGCAATCCTTGAAAGAATACCTGAGTGAGCGGGGAAAACCTCAGCAGGTATTGAAAAAAAAAAAATTCTTGAAAAATTTCATGAAAAATGCCAAAGAATAGATTCTGGCTCGGTTCCTGCAAGAGTTGCTGATAGAATCTTTGAAGAAATTCCTAAAGCATCACCATCAAGTCAGATAAAACCGAAACAATTCCTGAAGTAATACCCTGAGGAACTTTCAGGAGAGAGAGGAACTTCTGGTGAAATGCCTGAGAGAATATCCAAATATAAAGAGTAATGCCTGAAGGAATCTCTGAAGATATTGATACTTACTGAAAGTAGGTTGGGAACCCCTGTCCCATATAAAATCAATGGAGCAGTGGTTGTCAACCTACTTTTCTCAGGGTCGTTTACGGTGGTTCTCCCGGACAATCTTCCCGTGTATATTTGGTGGCAAGGCGGACAAATACAATTCAAAATGGCGGAACAAGATTCTTTACATGGAAAATAATCTTAAACAAAGAACAGTTGAGGTTAAGAAGGCCATACACAACATTTATTGAAAAAACAAGAAACGGAAAACTCTATTTGACGTTTTTTTTTACTTTATTAACTTTTAGCGCTCACCGTTGCGGCCGATCGTTGACTTCGTTGGCATGCATGGTCGACGACTCCGGAACATCGTTCAGCGGGCACAAAGGGGAACTTTCTTTCTTCTTTCTCCTTCTACACTTCCAATTTCTTCTCCTCTTCTCTCTTCTTCTTGGGGCTTGGGGTTTTCACTGTGGTTTCCAAACGTTTCGAAAAACCCGGTCGCGTGTCGGTAAGGCCGATTGTAACGGTGGCCAATGTCCCAGTCCGGGGAGTGGTACTAAAGAGCGCGCGTTTGTGGCCGATCAAGCGAGCATGCACCAATAACCGGACAACCACAGGTTTGACGAAATGCCATTGTTCACGGGTCTTCCACAATATGTCCGGTTGGCCACAATAACACTATTCACAAATAACTGCAGTTCATTGTTCACCACTGGCTCGCTTGATCACATGGCGTACGTTAACGATCACCGAAAATCTAGCGCGGTTAAAACTAACTAAATTGTCTGGGGTGCACTTTTTTTTAACCGTTAGTGGTGAGTTTCCGGTGATCCGTACAACTTTTAATTTGTTTTAGATGTTTAACTTTTAGGGCATTTTAACTGTGGATTTTGGTTTTACATCTATTATTCGTAGTTTTAATGTAGGTTCTTATTAAAAACTTCTAGGCTCTAAAGGCACTTCCTACACACTGTAACGGAACTACGAGGGACTACCGCGGTCAGTATGGTGACGGACTAACTCGCGGACCGACACTATCACGTCACTCCTCCGGACTTTTAAAAATTACTAGAGGCCTGGCTCTATTCCGCGGCAACTATTTATAGCTCCCATGAGCCAGCACATAAACCCCGAACATACCCCATCATAACTCATAGCTGACGATCATACTTCCATGACGACGATGACGATGATAGCAGACACGATGATGGACGAAGTTTGACGGTTCGGGAACACAGGCAGAACAAAACTTACACACTAGAATGGTTGATGTCCCATACTACTTTAAACATTTACTCCGACAAATTGGCTGCATGCTTAGCCTTAACAAATAAAAAGTCCCTATATACTTGTTCCGCATATATTATTAAATTTTGTAAATAAATATGAAAAAACTATGAAAAATAAAAAATCTGAATAAATAAATAAATAAATAAATAAATAAATAAATAAATAAATAAATAAACTAACTCAAAAATAAATAAATAAGAAAATAAATAAATATATGAATAAATAAATGAATAAGTAAATAAATAGAAAAATAAATAAACTACTGTCGGAATAAACACAAAACAAAAAATATATTTCAGAAAGACATCAACCATGGGGCTACTAAATGACAAAATAGACGTCACTCAAACACTTATAAAAGCGGAGACAGACAAATATTTTGACATTTAGACATTTAGGGTTTGACAACACGAACATAAATAACAATATTTTTATTTCTTTTCTCAACCTTCAACTGGCCTTGCCACCAAATATTTTATTGTGACGATTGAACGGTCACAATCTTCCCGGAGTCGGGGTAAAAAAAAAACAAAGTGTTTTTTTTTCCATCCTGGGCTGCCGACTATTGATGCGACTACTGCTCCACCAGTTCCTGTTGAAATTCGGTGAATGATTTTTCATAGTAACCAGAGGAGCTCTTTCCAACGAATTGTAAGGATCTAATGCAGTGAGCCTGTCCACCATCTGGTCTCGAGCAACACTCAGGGAACAGTCAAAGTCAGAGGAATAGTGAATCTTCAGGGTATTTACTGCTCGGATCGCAAATATTTCGTCTGTCGAGATTGTTCATGGTGCGTCAGAATAAACTACATGTATAGGCCATCATTTCAGTTGTTGAGTTCAGTTACAGTTCAGAAATTCTCACCTCAACTCTTTTGGTTGATTTTAAATTATTACTATAGAGACCAAACTTTCTGCAACGTCTCTAACATTATTTACTATCGCAAGCTCACCTTGGACAACAAAACGCTTATTATACTACCACACTCAAACACTTTCTTTCATACAGACTCATTCATTAACCCCCTCATTCACACCATCTGACATACTTTCATTCATACACTCAACTTTACACACAAATTCGCCATTCGATGCTAGTTTTCTAAGCCTAAATAAAACAGTGGTAGGGTACCCTATAACTAATGTTGTCATATTGTCACTCTCCTAGGATAGAGTGACTATGACTTTTAGTTAAAATACTTTGAATAATGCACACTCAACTCGAAATTTCATTTGACTCGCTAGCTTTTGTTAGTGAAAAAATGTTGAAATCTCGGTGAATGGGATTATTCTAATTTCCGTGCATCTTTCGGAACTCCGACAATGATGCCTCTGTGTGTTGGTGCTTTGAACACCCCTACTGATTAGGTACTTGACACCTGTCAATGAACTCAACAACTATAACGACGACTTGACTTGATCAAAACAAAAATAGACAACATTTTTTTGATCTGGTGAGATTTTTAAGCTAATTTTTGCTTTTCTGTTGTATTTTTAGGTATACTAGACAAAAATGCGTGGGAGGCGAATGAAAATAACAACAACAAACAATGACGACGATGATTGGTTACGATGATGACGGAAAATATATGAAAAGTGATTGCTGAGTTTGTTTACCTGTCGAGAGACGAATCATTTTGCGAACCTGAAGCAGTGCTTTTTAACCTGGTTTTAAGTGAGCTGCTGGCCAAATGCCGATATTTTTACCATTTAAATCTTCCAGCTCGTATGAGGATGAGCCAATTTTGTGCTTTACGCGGCAAGGAAGGAATTGTGGGCCGTACTTGGCATTGTACTTTTCAGCGGCGTTGGACAGTTTCATGTTTCTACGGTAAACAAGCTGCCCGTCGACAAACGATTTAGAAAATTGCCGATGACGAAGATTGTAGTGGTTACGAGAAGTTTCATGAGCCTTCTCAAGATTTTTAGTAACTAAATCGTACATGCGGGTGAACATTTGCTTCTTCCGCTCGCTTTGCTCCTCAGGCGACAGCTTGTCTTCATGTCTTGACAATTTATGATCGGATCCAGTTTCAGATAACTCGTAGCCGTGTGTGATAAAATATGGGGTGAATCCCGTTGAAGCGTGTACACTGGTATTAAGAACCATTTCAATTTCAGCAGTTCGGGTATCCCATAGACGTTGGTCTTCCTTCACGTAAGTGCGGATCGCAGCGTTTATGGTTCGGTTAACCCTTTCCACAGGATTTGCCTGGGAATGGTACCGAGAATTTAGCCAGTGTTTAATTTGAAACTGATTTAACAGCTCTTTGAACTCCCTGGATATAAAGCTGCTCCCATTATCGGTAATTATTACCTCTGGGGTGGAATTCCGTAGAATCCACTGCTCTTTGAGTATGGAACAGAGAGTTGAACTGCTGACACTTCTTACTGGTTGGATCAAAGTCCATTTGGAGAAGTAATCAGTCACCACCAGTATGTGTTGATTTCCACGGCGGCTACGAGGAAGTGGACCGATATAATCGGCAGAAATAATTTGCCACGGACGACTGGCAATACGCATGCGACCCATCTCAGGCGCCAAAGGTCTTGAAGCAGGTTTAACCTCCTTGCAAGTGCCACATTGTTGGACATATGCACGTATTTCTCCTGCCATCTTCGGCCAATAGTACCGTTGACGGATGCGAGCGAGCGTCCTTTCATAGCCTGGGTGAAGACAAGAGTCATGACTGTCAGTCAGAACCCCTGGGATTTCGCTACTCTTGGGAACCATTTTCCACTCAAAACGGGAATCGCAAGGAAGATCGCGGTTAGAAATGAACTTATACAGACGTCCATCCTCCACTTTAAAATCTACGAAGTTGTCTGGTTGGTTCAACACCTTGTCGACCATGGTAGAATACCAGGATGAATCAGGTGAGTTGATGACGGCCACGAGGCTTCGCGACAGTGCGTCTGCGACGACGTTGTCCTTACCTTTACGGTGAACCACGGTCATATCAAATTGCTGTAGGTCTAGCGACCATCGACTACACCTGGATCCTACCTTCCACTTGGTCTTCAGGATGTGAGTCAACGCCGATGAATCGGTAACTAGAGTGAAATGGTATCCCTCTATGTAGCCACGGAAGGCATCTATTGCTAGAATTGCGGCCAAAGCTTCTTTCTCAGCCGCATGGTAGTTCTTTTGTGGCGTAGTAAGCTTGTGCGAGAAGTAAGCAATCACCTTTTCTCCCTCCTCCTGTTGCTGTGTCAAAATCCCTGCTACGGCAACGTCACTGGCATCAGTCTGAATCACAAATTCCTTTGTGAAGTCGGGACTTCCGAGTATAGGAGAGGAAATCAGAAGCTCCTTAATTTGGCAGAAGGCTTCTTCAGCAGCTTCTGACCATTGAATCACCTTCGACTTTGTTTTGAGGAGGTCACTTAGAGGTGCAGTAACTCCGCTGAAGCCTTCTATAAATCGACGGTAGTAGTTCACCATTCCTAGGAATCTCCGAAGCTTGGTGATGGTTGTTGGCCGTTCGTATTCCACGATCGGCCGTATTTTATCTGGATTGGTTCGCAGGCCGTTTGTACTCAGGAGATACCCTAGGAATGGGACCTCTGAGACCACAAAGCGGGACTTCTCGAGATTAATACTGAGGTTGGCTTGGCTTAGACGACGCGCAATTTCAGTGAGGAGCTGTACATGATGCTCGAACGTTTCTGTGACCACAACAATGTCGTCCAAGTACACAAAAACGTACGGTTCCAGTACACCATGGCCAAGAACAGAATCCATAAGCCGAGCTAGAGTGGCTGGGCTGTTTATAAGGCCGAATGGCATTCTGGTGTACTGGAACAACCCTTTGCCCTGCACACTGAACGCGGTATACTTCCTTGATTCTGGATCAAGAGGGACCTGAAGGAAGGCCTCGGAAAGGTCGATGGTTGAGAGGAAGTTTGCTTTCGGAAGTTGACCTAAGATGCGTCCAGGGTGCGGCAAAGGGTATGCATCACGCAAAGTTCGCTCATTGATTCTGCGCGCGTCTAAGCATAGCCTTACCTTGTTTGGTTTAATAACTGGAACACAGTTTAGGGACCAATCTGAGCTGCTCCTCTCTATAATTCCGATATCCAACAGCCTTCGCAGTTCTACTGCTACTAACTCTTGGGTTTTGGGTGACATGCAGTATGGAAACTGCCGTACGGGAGGTTGATTCTTCCACTCCTCCTTAAGAATAATCTTGTGTTTAGCTAGAGGGGTCAATGTAAGACTACCATCTCGTGCTGGAATAAACTGTCTCTTCACCTCCTCAATAGCAAGTATTTGGTGTTCGGTTAGTAATGAATCATTCGCGGGTTTTTCCACGGTGGACACAATAGAGTGTTGTCCGTTTGACAGCATAGTGGGTTGAATTCTAAACTTACTCCAGAAATCCATACCGCAAATGCAGTCGATAGAGAGGTTCTCAACTACCAATGTGGGGATTATACGCACTTTTCCTTGGACAGAAAATGGAAGATGTGCTTCACCAAGAATTTTAAGATTGTCTCCACTAGCAGACCTCAGCGAAGTATTGAGTGGAGGTTTGTGTAAACGTTTTAGGTTTAGCTTTGAGAAAACTTTCTCGCTGATAATGGTGTAGTTGCTTCCACTGTCCAACAAAGCGTGTATGTGGAGGCCATAGATTTTCACAGCTACATAAGGGCGATTGTCATTCTCGTAGGGATATGTAATTTGACACACTACTGTTGTATCTGTGTACAGATCGGTGGGAGCGGACTCCCAAAAGGGTGGAAGGTCGCGTTCTTGAGTTGGTTTTGACGATTTTACGCTTGGGGACCTTGCGGACGGCGATTTTCGTTCGCAGATGAACCGTTTTTTATGCAGAACGGACAGAAATCTGTGGGGAAACCTCGAAGACCACACGTACTACAAAACGTACCCCGAGGCTGTCTACACATAACTGTGTGATGACCGAATCGGCCACAGTTGAAACAAGTGTTATTCGGAGGGGGAGTATGGTTGTTGACCACGTCGTCTAACGTAAGCGTTGGTCGTGGCTGGGTCCCTGATGGACCGGGCATCGGAGAATTGGACGGAGCCGCTTCTTTGGGTGGATTTCGAGCTTGTGAGCTTTGAGGCTCGGGACGCGAGTGATTTGGAGGAAATTGTTTAGTATCCTGATTTGGAGTAGGCCTTTGTTGGCTACGATTACCTCGGTTAGGATTGAACTGCCCTGGCTGACCTACGCTTGCTATCTGGCCAGAGACTTGAGGATCAGACTGGCTCATATTGCTTTTCTGCTTCTTTTTCCCGCCTGAATCCTTGTTACCGATCGCTTGAACAGTTTTGTCTGTTCCAAAGACCTTGTTATAGGCGGAAAAATTTAAAGCATCCAGCTTTTGACCAGCCGCTACCAGTGTTTCTAGATCAGCGATTGGTAGAAATGTCATTTGCCGTTTGTAATCTACCCGCATATTTTGCTGGAGAATTTGCATTTTTTCGAAGTCCGGGATCTGGCAACTCATCGTTCGAAACAATTTCTCCATTTCAAAGTAGAATTCATGAAAAGATTCATACTTTTGCTGGCGCCTTTGATAGATTTTCATCTTAATCAAGGCGTCCAAGTCCGGGTGCATGTAGGTTCTACGCAGTTCAAAGACAAGATGTTGCCAGTTCATCAGTCTTCCAGTCGATCGTTGGGACATGTACCACTTCAACGCCGACCCAGTGAATAAGTGTACCGCTGACTCGAATAACTCTCGTTCCGAGACACGCTCCGCCTGGGAAAGTGCCTGAACGTGCTCCAGGAACTCGTTTAATTTGAGACCTTGATCATCTCCGCTATACTTTGCTATATTCCATTTGGAAACAGGTAAAGTGTGACGTGTCTGATATGGTACTGCATACTGGTTAGGAAGGTATGGATTAGAGAACGACTGGAAATGCGATTGATCATGAACTGGTTGCTGGATGGGGTTTGATGGAAGGGATGTCTGTTGATTAGGGGGATCATTCCCTAGTCTGTTGATATTTGAATGGTGGGATGAAATTGGAAAAGTTGTGTTCATAGGAGGATTACTATGTGCGTTACTCAATCGAGTGCCACATGAATCCGCTCCATGTGATTGTTTGAAATGATCCACAGATGGTACAGGATTTTGAGGACGAGGGTTGGTCCATGGAAAAGAACCGAAATTATGGTTAGGATTGTAGTAAGTCATACGGGGAGGTTCCCGAAGCGGAGCGATCTCGTCGGACGTTTGAGTTCCCACATCTCTTCCTTTCCTGCGTTGCAGCTCAAACTCCAAATCCACAATTCTGTTTTGCAAAGAATGAATCCAGTCGAGGTCCTCCTGACTCAAGACTGTCATTCGAGGAGGCGGTGTTGTTACTGTTAAATCACACTCAGCTAAGTTTGCATTCGTTTGATTAACTCTTGTATTATTTTCTACCGGATTTGCTAATTCATCTACCGTTTCATTTAGTGGTGGATCATTCAACCCTTGTTCTAAAATTCCAACCAGCTCCACTAGCATGTTTTGTAACTTACTGTGCAAATTTGGTGAATTTTTAGCCGATGTTAAGATCACCACCATTCGAGCTCCTACATGAGACAGACGTGCACCAAGGCAATTTTTGTCATCATCATTGGCAATTAACTCCCACTTTTTCTTCAATTCTAGAAACTTTTGAATGCATGTTTCAATTTCGTTTTTGACCTCGCCTTTTAAAATACCTACTAAGCAAGACATTGAACTACGTTTTTCAAGTTTAAGGCTATCTCTCAACCATTTTCGTTTCTGAGTTAAGCTCAGGCTGTCGTCTATTGTTATTGATCGAGATTCAAGTTCCCACTCCAGTTCATCGACTTCCAGAAAATCTACTCTCATGGAATAATACCATTTAATGATAAGCTCACTAGCTTGATCGAATGTTGGGCGAGCTAAAGCCATTTTAGCTTTTTGGTTTTAATTAAAAAAAAATATTGAGATATTTAATATGAAAAACTATCAAAATAAATAAATAAATAATGTAAATGAATAACTATGAAAAATAATAAATAAATAATGTAAATAAATGCCTCTACTAAATATATGAATATATTAACAAAGACACTATAATACAAAAATAGATAAATAAATATATGAATAAATATTTAAATAAATAACATCTCAATAAATATATCACAGGAAACACAAAAAAAAATAAATAAATAATCTAAGTTATCACAGTTTCCTTTGATTAAATTGCAAAAAATAAGCTTTTGTTGGTAGATGGAAAAAATGCAACACTGATTTAGTTGAATTGAACGAAGCTCCAGAAAGAACTCCTTAATAACTAAGTTGCTCAAATTTCTGGTTTGTAACTAAACTCAACACTTGAAATAATTGCATTTATGTAGTGGGTTATCATCATCCGCAACAATCCGCAATTTGATTTTTCCACAACCTTCGCAATAAAGTATTTGAGTCCACTAATTCCACTTAACGACCACGCGATTATTGAAATTAATTAAATTAATTGAAATTCTCCGGGAGACCGATCGAAAAAGGGTTTTACTTCAGGCCTTGAAGAATAACACTTTTTCAAAACTTTTGCGTTGGGCGCCAATTGATACTTACTGAAAGTAGGTTGGGAACCCCTGTCCCATATAAAATCAATGGAGCAGTGGTTGTCAACCTACTTTTCTCAGGGTCGTTTACGGTGGTTCTCCCGGACAATCTTCCCGTGTATATTTGGTGGCAAGGCGGACAAATACAATTCAAAATGGCGGAACAAGATTCTTTACATGGAAAATAATCTTAAACAAAGAACAGTTGAGGTTAAGAAGGCCATACACAACATTTATTGAAAAAACAAGAAACGGAAAACTCTATTTGACGTTTTTTTTTACTTTATTAACTTTTAGCGCTCACCGTTGCGGCCGATCGTTGACTTCGTTGGCATGCATGGTCGACGACTCCGGAACATCGTTCAGCGGGCACAAAGGGGAACTTTCTTTCTTCTTTCTCCTTCTACACTTCCAATTTCTTCTCCTCTTCTCTCTTCTTCTTGGGGCTTGGGGTTTTCACTGTGGTTTCCAAACGTTTCGAAAAACCCGGTCGCGTGTCGGTAAGGCCGATTGTAACGGTGGCCAATGTCCCAGTCCGGGGAGTGGTACTAAAGAGCGCGCGTTTGTGGCCGATCAAGCGAGCATGCACCAATAACCGGACAACCACAGGTTTGACGAAATGCCATTGTTCACGGGTCTTCCACAATATGTCCGGTTGGCCACAATAACACTATTCACAAATAACTGCAGTTCATTGTTCACCACTGGCTCGCTTGATCACATGGCGTACGTTAACGATCACCGAAAATCTAGCGCGGTTAAAACTAACTAAATTGTCTGGGGTGCACTTTTTTTTAACCGTTAGTGGTGAGTTTCCGGTGATCCGTACAACTTTTAATTTGTTTTAGATGTTTAACTTTTAGGGCATTTTAACTGTGGATTTTGGTTTTACATCTATTATTCGTAGTTTTAATGTAGGTTCTTATTAAAAACTTCTAGGCTCTAAAGGCACTTCCTACACACTGTAACGGAACTACGAGGGACTACCGCGGTCAGTATGGTGACGGACTAACTCGCGGACCGACACTATCACGTCACTCCTCCGGACTTTTAAAAATTACTAGAGGCCTGGCTCTATTCCGCGGCAACTATTTATAGCTCCCATGAGCCAGCACATAAACCCCGAACATACCCCATCATAACTCATAGCTGACGATCATACTTCCATGACGACGATGACGATGATAGCAGACACGATGATGGACGAAGTTTGACGGTTCGGGAACACAGGCAGAACAAAACTTACACACTAGAATGGTTGATGTCCCATACTACTTTAAACATTTACTCCGACAAATTGGCTGCATGCTTAGCCTTAACAAATAAAAAGTCCCTATATACTTGTTCCGCATATATTATTAAATTTTGTAAATAAATATGAAAAAACTATGAAAAATAAAAAAATCTGAATAAATAAATAAATAAATAAATAAATAAATAAATAAATAAATAAATAAACTAACTCAAAAATAAATAAATAAGAAAATAAATAAATATATGAATAAATAAATGAATAAGTAAATAAATAGAAAAATAAATAAACTACTGTCGGAATAAACACAAAACAAAAAATATATTTCAGAAAGACATCAACCATGGGGCTACTAAATGACAAAATAGACGTCACTCAAACACTTATAAAAGCGGAGACAGACAAATATTTTGACATTTAGACATTTAGGGTTTGACAACACGAACATAAATAACAATATTTTTATTTCTTTTCTCAACCTTCAACTGGCCTTGCCACCAAATATTTTATTGTGACGATTGAACGGTCACAATATTCCAGCAATAACTTCTGAAAGAGTTTCTGTAAAAGTTATAAAATAGACCATTAAAACTGAAATGTTGTAAGTTTTCTATTTACTGATTACAGACTAAAACGGTGTTCTAACTGAAAGAACGGCGTTTGTTCATTTTGTTGCGCATGCATTTTCTATATGTACCTACATTGATTTTTGCAACCCAGATTTCTATAAAACATATCAGAAAAATATTCAGAATATCTAGTAAGCAATAGAATGCATTCGCCTCCCGATATGAAATGCACACGTTTCAAAACTAAGTCATCATACACACTCCAAAAAAAACTTCATCGACAACTTTCTAAGCAAAAAAAAACATCCAGCACAAAGTGAGACAGAAAGTGAAATTGGAGCCTTTCCCAACATCCGGTAGCATGTCCTAATTTTCTCAAGGATATGGAAAGCAACGCACTTCCATTAGAGTGCTGCTGCGCCTGCGGTGGGAGAAGTCGAAAACTTATAGACAACTCTGCCGGAAGCTGTGCCAAGGTTGCTCCTTGTCTATACGAAGTACCGCACCGCAATAGATACTCTTCATCTGGGGGGGTTGTATCTCGTTCGGCTGTCCTTTTTGGCTTCAACTAGAATGAATTACGTGATGAGTTTGGATCAGTGCAATATCGATGCGTGTGGCAGATGGATTTTTCGATGAAAAAGTTTTAGCCGTAGGTAGACATAGATACTTTAAGTTGTAAGAAATAACGGAGTTCAGCTCTTCGGTAAAGATTGAAGCCTTATTTCATCTTCTTAGAAGTAGGCCAAAAGTAATATTTTTCTCAAGAAAGCAGTCTTTCTTTTCTTCGTGTAAAAGCCACACTAAGACAAAACCTGCTTCTCAGCTTATCGTTCTTTGAGCACTTTTCTAGTTGTTAACTGAGAGCTTCCTCTGCCAATGTGCGTATCGTGTGGCATGCACGAAGATACTCTATGCCTAAGGAAGTGAAGGAGATTTCCCTTACGAAAAGTTCTTGGACAAACCGGGAATCGAACCCATCACCCTCAGGCCCCTTGAGTACAGTACAGGCATGATAAAATCATAGCTGGTTATCTTTGTAGGAAGTTCGCAAGGAATTTTTGCAGAATTTCTGGGAATCCATGGCAACAAGTTTTGAAATACTCACTGCTTAAATTTCTGAAGTAGTTATTGGAATACTGAAAAAAGTCTTTGAAGATATTTTCGAAAGAAATTTCAGAAGAAATCGTACTCGTGGAATTCATACAAATGAATTATTATCGAAAGAATTCCTGTGGAAGTTCATGGATGGATTCTTGAGAGGACTCCTGGAGGAATAGCTGAAGGAACGCAACAATCCTTGAAGAAATCAAGGGATGATTTTTGGCAGGAAGAATACCTGCAGGAACTCTTTGAAAACCCCCCGCTAAAACCTAACAGAACCTCTCGGAATATTTTAGAAGAATGCTTGGAGAAATTCCAGAATAAAGTTTCAGAACGATTTTTGAAGGAATACCCGGTGGAATCCGTGCCGAAATTTCTAGAGGAACCTTTGGAGGAATTCCTAGAGGAATCTCTGGCTGCATTTCTGAAGAATCCGATGAAGAAAATTTCCGAAACAACCTTGGAAAGAATCTCCGAAAAAATCACTAAAAATCACCCTGACATTCCTGGAGAATTTCCCTTTGAAGAATCCTTGAAGTTATTTCTTAAGAAGAAAGTTATTTAAGGAATATTTGATAGAGAATCCCTGGAAAAATTTCTTCATGAATTTGTGGAAGGAACTCCTGAGCAATTTCTGAGTTCTGGAATTTTTTTTTAAAGAAAATTTTCCAGTAATTTCTGAAGAAATACGAAAAAAATCTTCTTAAAAAATCCTGGAGGAGTTTGTAGAGGAATTTATCTTAGAATGTTTTCACGAAAGATTTTCTCAGGAAATCTTTAGAAAATTTTCTGGAAGGATGGATTTTCTGAAATGATGTTTGCAAAAGTCTTAAAGAATCTCTTTCTGAAGGAAATTTTGATGAAGTTTTTAAACAAGTTCTGTTTTTTTTTTTAATTTTTGAATCCGTTGGAGAAACAATCACTGGCCGCATTTCCGGAAAAAAATCATAGAGTAATTTTTTACAACGTTCATGGAAGGTTTTCCAAGGGAACCCTCTACAGAAATTATAGGAGAAATTCATATATGCAATATTTACTTCAAGAATCCGTGGTAAAAGTTTTGTGGGACTCCACGGAAGATTTTCCTAACGAATTTTCAAAGGATTTTCTGAAAAAAATGATGTTGCATTTTCAGAAGCAATCCATGAAAAACTTTTAAAAAGAATTCTAGAAGTAATCTCTGTAGCAAAGTCTAGAGTAGAAGGAATTCTTAAGGGAAGTTCTAGAAGATTTAACGAAGGAATCTTTAGAAGAATTTCTTAAGTGTTCCCTGAAGTCTAGAGAAGCAACCTATGAGAGATTTTCTGGAAGAATCCTCTGAAGCAAGTTCTGGAAAAGTTTAAAAAAGCAATTCCTGGAGAGAAATCTCGGAATGATTTCCAGAAAGCTTTTTTGCTTCTGTAAAATCCCAGAAGATTTTGTAATGAAATCCTTTGAGAAATTTCCGGAGAAATCGCTAGATGAAATTCTCAAGGAATTTCTACAGAAATTTTAGAATGAATTTCTGGTACAATCCATTCATATATTAAGTTGAATTCTTTGAAAATTACTGGAGAAAGCCCTTACAAAATTTCTGAAAGAAATATTCGAGAATATTTCAAAAGAATCCGTGGAGGTATTTCCAGAAGAATTTCTAGAGTAATCCTTGTAAAAATAAAAAAAAAACTCTGAAAGAATTTCCGAAAATAAATTTCGTAGATTTTTCTAAAAAAAATCGCGGTAGAATTTTTGAGGTAATCTCTGAAGCATTTCGATATAAAATGCCTGGAGAATTTTCTGAATAAATAAATAGAAGAATTTCTAATAGCTTTCTGAGAATATCCCTGAAAAAAATGAGAAGAAATTCGTGTATAACTTGCTGAATTAATGCAAGATTTAAACCATAAAAACTTGTGTTAAACTTCAAGTGCAATCTGAAAGGATTTTTTCTTAAATAAATCTTGTTCAGATTTTTCAAAAGAATCTCTGGAGGAATTTCCGTAGGATTTTCTATTAGATTCCTTCAAGAAATTTCCGGATTCTCTGGATGAATTTATGATGAAACCCCTAGGTGAACTTGTTGGTTTTTTTTTTTATCAATTCACAGCCAAAGGAATACTTGGAAAACTGGGGTCTCCAGTTAGCCTAGTGGTAAGGCTTAGGATCGCCAATCCGCAGACGGCGGGTTCGTTTCCCGTTCTAGTCGGGGAAATTCTCTCGATTCCCTGGGCATAGGTGTATCATTGTCCTTGCCTCACAATGTTCAAATTCATGCAATGGCAGGCAAAGAAAGACCTCCAATTAATAACTGTGGAAGTGCTCAAAGAACTCTTAGTTGAAGAGAGGCCTGCCAAGTTCCGGTGGGAACGTAGAGCCATAAAGAAGAAGAAGAAGACTGAATAAATTTTCTACACGTTTCTGGAAATCCTTCGGAGCAATTTCTAAATAAAATCTTAAGAAAATCCCGAACATGCGTCTGAATAAATAAATTGAGGAACTTCTTAAGCAATCAATACAAGATTTTCTAAAAAAATCTTTGTGCAATTTCTGTAGGAATGCCTAGTTGAATTTTTAAATGAATCTCTGAGAAAATTTCCTAATGATTCAGAAGTTTTTGAGACAATATTTGAAGGAATTTCTGGTGGAAATAAATCTGACCTGAATAAATTTAATATGAAGGGAATCACATTTGAATTACTTGAATATGATTTAAATTACCTGAACTGTCGTAATTCTACAAAGTAACGTAAGCGATATTCCAAATTCGTCGTAAATCTGCTACATAAGGATGCAGGATCTAGTTATAATCAAGCATCTAGAGAAGTAAAGTTTAGGCATTACCAAGTGTTTACAGCATCATTACAACAAGTATTGAAATTGCCAATGTCGCGTACGTCATTTTGCAGAACTACGGCAGTGAATCACTTAATTATGGAAAGAATCAGTCCTGAATCACTTGAATATGAAATGAACTGTACCTGAATTTTAATATGAAGTGAATCAGACATAAATCACTTAAATATGAAATAAATCAGACCAGAAACATTTGAATGTGATGTGAAATATACCTTAATCACTTGAACATGAAGTGAATCAGACCTGTTAGACTTGAATATCAAGTGAACAAGACCTGAAAAACTTGAATATGAAGTTAATCAGACAGAAATCAGTTAAATATGCAGTGAACTGGACCTAAGCCACTTAAACATGAAGTACATCAGACCTTTTTTTAATTCTTTGTATTTGTGAATTTTAACTTAATGGTAATTCTTCACACAAACTACATCAGACCTGAATTACTTGAATATGAAATGGATTGGACCTAAGTCACTTGAACATGAAGTGAATAAGACCACAAACACTTCAATATGAAGGGAAACATACCTCAATCACTTGAACATGAAGTGAATAAGACCTGAATCACTTGAATATGAAGCGAATTGGATCCAAATCACTCCAACATGAATCACTTGAATATGAATCGAATTGGACCTTAATCACTTGAACATGAAGTGAATCAGGCCTGAATCGCTTGAATATGAAGTGAAATGTACCTAAATCACTTGAACATGAAGTGAATCAGACATAAATCACTTGAATATGAAGTGAATCAGCCCTGAATCACTTGAATATGAAGTGATGCGTACCTGAATTTTCTTGAATATGAAGTGAATCAGACATAAATCCCTTAACTATGAAGTGAATCAGAACAGAAACACTTAAATACGAAATGAAACATACCTCAATACTTGATTAAGAAGTGAATCGGATCTGAATCACTTGAATATGAAGTAAATAAGACCTGAATCACTTAACTATGAAGTGAATTGTACCTAAATCACTTGAACATGAAGTGAATCATATATAAATCATTTGAATATGAAGTGAACCGGACTTGAATTACTTGAATATGATGTGACCCGAGCAGAGGGGAATATCAAATTAATAACTACGAAATCACAAAACCTGTTTTTATATCTTGTTTTGTTATTATTGAATTATCAAGGCATTACGTTCCCATAACATGTTTTGTTGGACAATCTTATTTTGTTATGACCAAGCAATTGGTATGCAGCCCTTAAATAACATCTCAATATTACATTCTGTTGTGGAACAAGTTTGGTTATTATTGTATTATTAAGAGTGCACAAATACTTTATGGTATTGCTATCTAAACTAAAACAAATTTTGAAACAAAACCTACGTCATTCTACAACGTTATTTACAGCATTTGAGGGAAAGCAACTGCATATTCACTCATCAATTTGTCTTCCTCTTCCATTTATCATTACATCCAAACTGGGACAAAGTGCATGCCCCATATCACTAGCTAGTATTCCGTGGGAAAAAGTTTGCATAATGCACCAGAAAAACTATTTAACGATTTTTTGAAAAGTGCGCAAAGTTAGGCCCTAGGTGCGCAAAGTATGGTACGCTTACGGTATCACATTTGATAAGAGGTGTGGTATATTACGTGACATGGAGGTGCTGTAATGTGTACAAAACAAAGTCCCTGCTGGGCGGCGCGAGGTTTTGCTAAATTTCTGAAATTGACTGAGTTGTAGCTGAAAAGTACCCAAAATACCAGCCACTGCCCAAGTGGCGCAGTACCCTGCATACATCTAAACGAGAACATAGCAGACGATATTGAAGGTTTTTAAGGTTTTCAAAGGGACGTTCCAGATTCCGCCTTTGACATGTGAATTTCAATGATAAAAATCTCAAACTTATGGAATAAACTTGTTTGAACGAAGCTTATACAGACAGCTTAATCCAAAATTGTAGATGGTTTTGAATGGGATTTTTCAGAAATATTTTGTATTTCACATGTTTTCCCTGTTGTTCTAGAGGATGAAGTCGGATCTACCTATTTGAAAGATAGGTACATGAATAGTTGAAAATACACCTATTAGGGAATAGAGAAACAGAAGTTCGCATTCTCACATGTTGGTCTAAATACATAGAATTCTCAGCCATCACGAAGTCATATATGATGTAGAATAGGATGCTAAAGTGGAGGCCATACCTGACTAGATGAACATAACAATAATATATCATAATTATATCTCAATGTGATATAACTAACAAATTATGTTATAATTTTGTTATGACATGGACTGTTTCAAAATTTTGACGTAGGACTACGTCT